>NC_048572.1:41660396-41906334 GCF_013265735.2 Oncorhynchus mykiss
GTATTATAATGATTTGAACAAGTTGGGACAACCCATCAGTTAACTACTGTACCTATCAATTATCCAGTAGTAGTGATTATGGTTCCTCAATATACATTTAACATATTACAGCGTAGGCTATGTGTTACAGCACTACTTTTGGTGTTTTTTCAGGAATTGCTCTTGAGAAAATGTCATGTAATTGTCCCCTTCAAAGTTGATATCAGATTTTAGCCCCTGCTAGGGCAGATGGCACACAGACAGCAGAACTGGGGACAGACTGGTAGAGACAGGGAGTCTCAGGTAAGTTTGTTGCACCCCATATACAGTCAGTGTACAGTACCATTGCCACCTACTGTCCGGTATGTATGCAGGTATATGTACTACAACCAGCAATACCAAGAAAGGCTGGTTGTAAGCACATATACCTGCACACATACTGGACTGATAAGGAACACTGCTTTTAACTATTATTAGTAGTAGTATTATAATGATTTGAACAAGTTGGGACAACCCTTCAGTTAACTACTGTACCTATCAATTATCCAGTAGTAGTGATTATGGTTCCTCAATATACATTTAACATATTACAGCACTACTTTTGGTGTTTTTTCAGGAATTGCTCTTGAGAAAATGAAATGTAATTGTCCCCTCCAAAGTTGATATCAGATTTTAGCCCCTGCTAGGGCAGATGGCACACAGACAGCAGAACTGGGGACAGACTGGTAGAGACAGGGAGTCTCAGGTAAGTTTGTTGCACCCCATATACAGTCAGTGTACAGTACCATTGCCACCTACTGTCCAGTATGTGTGCAGGTATATGTGCTTACAACCAGCCTTTCTTGGTATTGCTGGTTGTAGTACATATACCTGCATACATACCGGACAGTAGGTGGCAATGGTACTGTACACTGACTGTATATGGGGTGCAACAAACTTACCTGAGACTCCCTGTCTCTACCAGTCTGTCCCCAGTTCTGCTGTCTGTGTGCCATCTGCCCTAGCAGGGGCTAAAATCTGATATCAACTTTGAAGGGGACAATTACATGACATTTTCTCAAGAGCAATTCCTGAAAAAACACCAAAAGTAGTGCTGTAACACATAGCCTAAGCTGTAATATGTTAAATGCATATTGAGGAACCATAATCACTACTACTGGATAATTGATAGGTACAGTAGTGAACTGAAGGGTTGTCCCAACTTGTTCAAATCATTATAATACTACTACTAATAATAGTTAAAGCAGTGTTCCTTATCAGTCCAGTATGTATGCAGGTATATGTGCTACATACAACCAGCCTTTCTTGGTATTGCTGGTTGTAGTACATATACCTGCATACATACTGGACAGTAGGTGGCAATGGTACTGTACACTGACTGTATATGGGGTGCAACAAACTTACCTGAGACTCCCTGTCTCTGCCAGTCTGTCCCTGCATATCTGTCCCCAGTTCTGCTCTCTGTGTGCCATCTGCCCTAGCATGGGCTAAAATCTGATATCAACTTAGAAGGGGACAATTACATGACATTTTCTCAAGAGCAATTCCTGAAAAAACACCAAAAGTAGTGCTGTAACACATAGCCTAAGCGGTAATGTGTTAAATGTATATTGAGGAACCATAATCACTACTACTGGATAATTGATAGGTACAGTAGTGAACTGAAGGGTTGTCCCAACTTGTTCAAATCATTATACTACTACTACTACTAATAATAGTTAAAAGCAGTGTTCCTTATCAGTCCAGTATGTGTGCAGGTATATGTGCTTACAACCAGCCTTTCTTGGTATTGCTGGTTGTAGTACATATACCTGCATACATACTGGACAGTAGGTGGCAATGGTACTGTACACTGACTGTATATGGGGTGCAACAAACTTACCTGAGACTCCCTGTCTCTACCAGTCTGTCCCTGCATATCTGTCCCCAGTTCTGCTGTCTGTGTGCCATCTGCCCTAGCAGGGGCTAAAATCTGATATCAACTTTGAAGGGGACAATTACATGACATTTTCTCAAGAGCAATTCCTGAAAAAACACCAAAAGTAGTGCTGTAATATGTTAAAAATATATTGAGGAACCATAATCACTACTACTGGATAATTGATAGGTACTGTAGTTAACTGAAGGGTTGTCCCAACTTGTTCAAATCATTATAATACTACTACTAATAATAGTTAAAGCAGTGTTCCTTATCAGTCCAGTATGTATGCAGGTATATGTGCTTTACAACCAGCCTTTCTTGGTATTGCTGGTTGTAGTACATATACCTGCATACATACCGGACAGTAGGTGGCAATGGTACTGTACACTGACTGTATATGGGGTGCAACAAACTTACCTGTCTGTCCCCAGTTCTGCTGTCTGTGTGCCATCTGCCCTAGCAGGGGCTAAAATCTGATATCAACTTTGGAGGGGACAATTACATGACATTTTCTCAAGAGCAATTCCTGAAAAAACACCAAAAGTAGTGCTGTAACACATAGCCTACGCTGTAATATGTTAAATGTATATTGAGGGACCATAATCACTACTACTGGATAATTGATAGGTACAGTAGTTAACTGAAGGGTTGTCCCAACTTGTTCAAATCATTATAATACTACTACTAATAATAGTTAAAGCAGTGTTCCTTATCAGTCCAGTATGTATGCAGGTATATGTGCTACATACAACCTTTCTTGGTATTGCTGGTTGTAGTACATATACCTGCATACATACTGGACAGTAGGTGGCAATGGTACTGTACACTGACTGTATATGGGGTGCAACAAACTTACCTGAGGACTCCCTGTCCCTGCATATCTGTCCCCAGTTCTGCTGTCTGTGTGCCATCTGCCCTAGCAGGGGCTAACATCTGATATCAACTTAGAAGGGACAATTACATGACATTTTCTCAAGAGCAATTCCTGAAAAAACACCAAAAGTAGTGCTGTAACACAGCCTACGCTGTAATATGTTAAATGTATATTGAGGAACCATAATCACTACTACTGGATAATTGATAGGTACAGTAGTTAACTGAAGGGTTGTCCCAACTTGTTCAAATCATTATAATACTACTACTAATAATAGTTAAAGCAGTGTTCCTTATCAGTCCAGTATGTATGCAGGTATATGTGCTACATACAACCTTTCTTGGTATTGCTGGTTGTAGTACATATACCTGCATACATACTAGACAGTAGGTGGCAATGGTACTGTACACTGACTGTATATGGGGTGCAACAAACTTACCTGAGACTCCCTGTCTCTGCCAGTCTGTCCCTGCATATCTGTCCCCAGTTCTGCTGTCTGTGTGCCATCTGCCCTAGCAGGGGCTAAAATCTGATATCAACTTTGGAGGGGACAATTACATTACATTTTCTCAAGAGCAATTCCTGAAAAAACACCAAAAGTAGTGCCTAAGCTGTAATATGTTAAATGCATATTGAGGAACCATAATAACTACTACTGGATAATTGATAGGTACAGTAGTGAACTGAAGGGTTGTCCCAACTTGTTCAAATCATTATAATACTACTACTAATAATAGTTAAAGCAGTGTTCCTTATCAGTCCAGTATGTGTGCAGGTATATGTGCTTACAACCAGCCTTTCTTGGTATTGCTGGTTGTAGTACATATACCTGCATACATACTGGACAGTAGGTGGCAATGGTACTGTATATGGGGTGCAACAAACTTACCTGAGACTCCCTGTCTCTACCAGTCTGTCCCCAGTTCTGCTGTCTGTGTGCCATCTGCCCTAGCAGGGGCTAAAATCTGATATCAACTTTGGAGGGGACAATTACATGACATTTTCTCAAGAGCAATTCCTGAAAAAACACCAAAAGTAGTGCTGTAATATGTTAAATGTATATTGAGGAACCATAATCACTACTACTGGATAATTGATAGGTACAGTAGTTAACTGAAGGGTTGTCCCAACTTGTTCAAATCATTATAATACTACTACTAATAATAGTTAAAGCAGTGTTCCTTATCAGTCCAGTATGTATGCAGGTATATGTGCTACATACAACCAGCCTTTCTTGGTATTGCTGGTTGTAGTACATATACCTGCATACATACAGGACAGTAGGTGGCAATGGTACTGTACACTGACTGTATATGGGGTGCAACAAACTTACCTGAGACTCCCTGTCTCTGCCAGTCTGTCCCTGCATATCTGTCACCAGTTCTGCTGTCTGTGTGCCATCTGCCCTAGCAGGGGCTAAAATCTGATATCAACTTTGGAGGGGACAATTACATGACATTTTCTCAAGAGCAATTCCTGAAAAAACACAAAAAGTAGTGCTGTAACACATAGCCTACGCTGTAATATGTTAAATGTATATTGAGGAACCATAATCACTACTACTGGATAATTGATAGGTACAGTAGTTAACTGAAGGGTTGTCCCAACTTGTTCAAATCATTATACTACTACTACTAATAATAGTTAAAAGCAGTGTTCCTTATCAGTCCAGTCTGTGTGCAGGTATATGTGCTACATACAACCAGCCTTTCTTGGTATTGCTGGTTGTAGTACATGTAGGTGGCAATGGTACTGTACACTGACTGTATATGGGGTGCAACAAACTTACCTGAGACTCCCTGTCTCTGCCAGTCTGTCCCTGCATATCTGTCCCCAGTTCTGCTGTCTGTGTGCCATCTGCCCTAGCAGGGGCTAAAATCGGATATCAACTTTGAAGGGGACAATTACATGACATTTTCTCAAGAGCAATTCCTGAAAAAACACCAAAAGTAGTGCTGTAACACATAGCCTAAGCGGTAATATGTTAAATGTATATTGAGGAACCATAATCACTACTACTGGATAATTGATAGGTACAGTAGTGAACTGAAGGGTTGTCCCAACTTGTTCAAATCATTATACTACTACTACTAATAATAGTTAAAAGCAGTGTTCCTTATCAGTCCAGTCTGTGTGCAGGTATATGTGCTACATACAACCAGCCTTTCTTGGTATTGCTGGTTGTAGTACATGTAGGTGGCAATGGTACTGTACACTGACTGTATATGGGGTGCAACAAACTTACCTGAGACTCCCTGTCTCTGCCAGTCTGTCCCTGCATATCTGTCCCCAGTTCTGCTGTCTGTGTGCCATCTGCCCTAGCAGGGGCTAAAATCTGATATCAACTTTGAAGGGGACAATTACATGACATTTTCTCAAGAGCAATTCCTGAAAAAACACCAAAAGTAGTGCTGTAACACATAGCCTACGCTGTAATATGTTAAATGTATATTGAGGAACCATAATCACTACTACTGGATAATTGATAGGTACAGTAGTTAACTGAAGGGTTGTCCCAACTTGTTCAAATCATTATAATACTACTACTAATAATAGTTAAAGCAGTGTTCCTTATCAGTCCAGTATGTATGCAGGTATATGTGCTACATACAACCAGCCTTTCTTGGTATTGCTGGTTGTAGTACATATACCTGCATACATACTGGACAGTAGGTGGCAATGGTACTGTACACTGACTGTATATGGATGGCAAACAAACTTACCTGAGACTCCCTGACTCTGCCAGTCTGTCCCTGCATATCTGTCCCCAGTTCTGCTGTATGTGTGCCATCTGCCCTAGCAGGGGCTAAAATCTGATATCAACTTTTAAGGGGACAATTACATGACATTTTCTCAAGAGCAATTCCTGAAAAAACACCAAAAGTAGTGCTGTAACACATAGCCTAAGCGGTAATATGTTAAATGTATATTGAGGAACCATAATCACTACTACTGGATAATTGATAGGTACAGTAGTGAACTGAAGGGTTGTCCCAACTTGTTCAAATCATTATAATACTACTACTAATAATAGTTAAAAGCAGTGTTCCTTATCAGTCCAGTATGTGTGCAGGTATATGTGCTTACAACCAGCCAATCTTGGTATTGCTGGTTGTAGTACATATACCTGCATACATACTGGACAGTAGGTGGCAATGGTACTGTACACTGACTGTATATGGGGTGCAACAAACTTACCTGAGACTCCCTGTCTCTGCCAGTCTGTCCCTGCATATCTGTCCCCAGTTCTGCTGTCTGTGTGCCATCTGCCCTAGCAGGGGCTAAAATCGGATATCAACTTTGGAGGGGACAAATACATGACATTTTCTCAAGAGCAATTCCTGAAAAAACACCAAAAGTAGTGCTGTAACACATAGCCTAAGCGGTAATATGTTAAATGTATATTGAGGAACCATAATCACTACTACTGGATAATTGATAGGTACAGTAGTGAACTGAAGGGTTGTCCCAACTTGTTCAAATCATTATACTACTACTACTAATAATAGTTAAAAGCAGTGTTCCTTATCAGTCCAGTCTGTGTGCAGGTATATGTGCTACATACAACCAGCCTTTCTTGGTATTGCTGGTTGTAGTACATGTAGGTGGCAATGGTACTGTACACTGACTGTATATGGGGTGCAACAAACTTACCTGAGACTCCCTGTCTCTGCCAGTCTGTCCCTGCATATCTGTCCCCAGTTCTGCTGTCTGTGTGCCATCTGCCCTAGCAGGGGCTAAAATCTGATATCAACTTTGAAGGGGACAATTACATGACATTTTCTCAAGAGCAATTCCTGAAAAAACACCAAAAGTAGTGCTGTAACACATAGCCTACGCTGTAATATGTTAAATGTATATTGAGGAACCATAATCACTACTACTGGATAATTGATAGGTACAGTAGTTAACTGAAGGGTTGTCCCAACTTGTTCAAATCATTATAATACTACTACTAATAATAGTTAAAGCAGTGTTCCTTATCAGTCCAGTATGTATGCAGGTATATGTGCTACATACAACCAGCCTTTCTTGGTATTGCTGGTTGTAGTACATATACCTGCATACATACTGGACAGTAGGTGGCAATGGTACTGTACACTGACTGTATATGGATGGCAAACAAACTTACCTGAGACTCCCTGACTCTGCCAGTCTGTCCCTGCATATCTGTCCCCAGTTCTGCTGTATGTGTGCCATCTGCCCTAGCAGGGGCTAAAATCTGATATCAACTTTTAAGGGGACAATTACATGACATTTTCTCAAGAGCAATTCCTGAAAAAACACCAAAAGTAGTGCTGTAACACATAGCCTAAGCGGTAATATGTTAAATGTATATTGAGGAACCATAATCACTACTACTGGATAATTGATAGGTACAGTAGTGAACTGAAGGGTTGTCCCAACTTGTTCAAATCATTATAATACTACTACTAATAATAGTTAAAAGCAGTGTTCCTTATCAGTCCAGTATGTGTGCAGGTATATGTGCTTACAACCAGCCAATCTTGGTATTGCTGGTTGTAGTACATATACCTGCATACATACTGGACAGTAGGTGGCAATGGTACTGTACACTGACTGTATATGGGGTGCAACAAACTTACCTGAGACTCCCTGTCTCTGCCAGTCTGTCCCTGCATATCTGTCCCCAGTTCTGCTGTCTGTGTGCCATCTGCCCTAGCAGGGGCTAAAATCGGATATCAACTTTGGAGGGGACAAATACATGACATTTTCTCAAGAGCAATTCCTGAAAAAACACCAAAAGTAGTGCTGTAACACATAGCCTAAGCGGTAATATGTTAAATGTATATTGAGGAACCATAATCACTACTACTGGATAATTGATAGGTACAGTAGTGAACTGAAGGGTTGTCCCAACTTGTTCAAATCATTATACTACTACTACTAATAATAGTTAAAAGCAGTGTTCCTTATCAGTCCAGTCTGTGTGCAGGTATATGTGCTACATACAACCAGCCTTTCTTGGTATTGCTGGTTGTAGTACATGTAGGTGGCAATGGTACTGTACACTGACTGTATATGGGGTGCAACAAACTTACCTGAGACTCCCTGTCTCTGCCAGTCTGTCCCTGCATATCTGTCCCCAGTTCTGCTGTCTGTGTGCCATCTGCCCTAGCAGGGGCTAAAATCTGATATCAACTTTGAAGGGGACAATTACATGACATTTTCTCAAGAGCAATTCCTGAAAAAACACCAAAAGTAGTGCTGTAACACATAGCCTACGCTGTAATATGTTAAATGTATATTGAGGAACCATAATCACTACTACTGGATAATTGATAGGTACAGTAGTTAACTGAAGGGTTGTCCCAACTTGTTCAAATCATTATAATACTACTACTAATAATAGTTAAAGCAGTGTTCCTTATCAGTCCAGTATGTATGCAGGTATATGTGCTACATACAACCAGCCTTTCTTGGTATTGCTGGTTGTAGTACATATACCTGCATACATACTGGACAGTAGGTGGCAATGGTACTGTACACTGACTGTATATGGGGTGCAACAAACTTACCTGAGACTCCCTGACTCTGCCAGTCTGTCCCTGCATATCTGTCCCCAGTTCTGCTGTCTGTGTGCAGTCTGCCCTAGCAGGGGCTAAAATCTGATATCAACTTTGAAGGGGACAATTACATGACATTTTCTCAAGCGCAATTCCTAAAAAAACACCAAAAGTAGTGCTGTAACACATAGCCTAAGCTGTAATATGTTAAATGTATATTGAGGAACCATAATCACTACTACTGGATAATTGATAGGTACAGTAGTGAACTGAAGGGTTGTCCCAACTTGTTCAAATCATTATAATACTACTACTAATAATAGTTAAAGAAGTGTTCCTTATCAGTCCAGTATGTACGCAGGTATATGTGCTACATACAACCAGCCTTTCTTGGTATTGCTGGTTGTAGTACATATACCTGCATACATACTGGACAGTAGGTGGCAATGGTACTGTACACTGACTGTATATGGGGTGCAACAAACTTACCTGAGACTCCCTGTCTCTACCAGTCTGTCCCTGCATATCTGTCCCCAGTTCTGCTGTCTGTGTGCCATCTGCCCTAGCAGGGGCTAAAATCTGATATCAACTTAGAAGGGACAATTACATGACATTTTCTCAAGAGCAATTCCTGAAAAAACACCAAAAGTAGTGCTGTAACACATAGCCTACGCTGTAATATGTAAAATGTATATTGAGGAACCATAATCACTACTACTGGATAATTGATAGGTACAGTAGTGAACTGAAGGGTTGTCCCAACTTGTTCAAATCATTATAATACTACTACTAATAATAGTTAAAAGCAGTGCTCCTTATCAGTCCAGTATGTGTGCAGGTATATGTGCTACATACAACCAGCCTTTCTTGGTATTGCTGGTTGTAGTACATATACCTGCATACATACTGGACAGTAGGTGGCAATGGTACTGTACACTGATTGTATATGGGGTGCAACAAACTTACCTGAGACTCCCTGTCTCTACCAGTCTGTCCCTGCATATCTGTCCCCAGTTCTGCTGTCTGTGTGCCATCTGCCCTAGCAGGGGCTAAAATCGGATATCAACTTTGAAGGTGACAATTACATGACATTTTCTCAAGAGCAATTCCTGAAAAAACACCAAAAGTAGTGCTGTAACACATAGCCTACGCTGTAATATGTTAAATGTATATTGAGGAACCATAATCACTACTACTGGATAATTGATAGGTACAGTAGATAACTGAAGGGTTGTCCCAACTTGTTCAAATCATTATAATACTACTACTTATAATAGTTAAAGCAGTGTTCCTTATCAGTCCAGTATGTGTGCAGGTATATGTACTTACAACCAGCCTTTCTTGTTATTGCTGGTTGTAGTACATATACCTGCATACATACTGGACAGTAGGTGGCAATGGTACTGTACACTGACTGTATATGGATGGCAAACAAACTTACCTGAGACTCCCTGACTCTGCCAGTCTGTCCCTGCATATCTGTCCCCAGTTCTGCTGTCTGTGTGCCATCTGCCCTGGCAGGGGCTAAAATCGGATATCAACTTTGAAGGGGACAATTACATGACATTTTCTCAAGAGCAATTCCTGAAAAAACACCAAAAGTAGTGCTGAAATATGTTAAATGTATATTGAGGAACCATAATCACTACTACTGGATAATTGATAGGTACAGTAGTTAAAACCAGTTGCATCTCTAGGGGCGCTATTTCATTTTTGGATAAAAAACGTTCCCGTTTTAAGCGCGATATTTTGTCACGAAAAGATGCTCGACTATGCATATTCTTGACAGTTTTGGAAAGCAAAGATTTTGTCTGTAAGTGCCCCAGAACTCATTCTACAGGCGAAACCAAGATGATACGTCAAACAGGAAATGAGCAGAATTTCTGAAGCTCTGTTTTCTAATGTCTCCTTATATGGCTGTGAATGCGACAGGAATAAGCTTAGACCTTCTGCCGTTTCCCCAAGATGTCGGCAGCATTGTGACGTATTTGTAGGCATATCATTGGAAGATTGACCATAAGAGACTACATTTTCCAAGTGTCCGCCTGGTGTCCTGCGTCGAAACTGGTGCGCAAGTATTTTTCCATTTGATTGAGAGGGGAAACCATGCTTCCACGAACGATATATCATCGAAGAGATATGTGAAAAACACCTTGAGGATTGATTCTAAACAACGTTTGCCATGTTTTCAGTCGATATTATGGAGTTAATTTGGAAAAAAGTTTGCGTTTTGAGGACTGAATTTTCGGGTTTTTTTGGTAGCCAAATGTGATGTACAAAACGGAGCTATTTCTAATACACAAAGAATCTTTTTGGAAAAACTGAGCATCTGCTATCTAACAGAGTCTCCTCATTGAAAACATCTGAAGTTCTTCAAAGGTAAATTATTTTATTTGAAGGCTTTTATGTTTTTGTTGAAATGTTGCGTGCTGGATGCTAATGCTAACGCTAAATGCTACACTAGCTAGCTACTTTTACACAAATTATTGTTTTCCTATGGTTGAGAAGCATATTTTGAAAATCTGAGTTGACAGTGTTGTTTACAAAAGGCTAAGCTTCAGAGATGGCATATTTAGTTCATTTCATTTGCGATTTTCATGAATAGTTAACGTTGCGTTATGGTAATGAGCTTGAGTCTGTGATCCCGGATCCGGGATGGGGAGATCAGAAAGGTTAACTGAAGGGTTGTCCCAACTTGTTCAAATCATTATAATACTACTACTAATAATAGTTAAAGCAGTGTTCCTTATCAGTCCAGTATGTGTGCAGGTATATGTGCTTACAACCAGCCTTTCTTGGTATTGCTGGTTGTAGTACATATACCTGCATACATACTGGACAGTAGGTGGCAATGGTACTGTACACTGATTGTATATGGGGTGCAACAAACTTACCTGAGACTCCCTGTCTCTACCAGTCTGTCCCTGCATATCTGTCCCCAGTTCTGCTGTCTGTGTGCCATCTGCCCTAGCAGGGGCTAAAATCGGATATCAACTTTGAAGGTGACAATTACATGACATTTTCTCAAGAGCAATTCCTGAAAAAACACCAAAAGTAGTGCTGTAACACATAGCCTACGCTGTAATATGTTAAATGTATATTGAGGAACCATAATCACTACTACTGGATAATTGATAGGTACAGTAGTTAACTGAAGGGTTGTCCCAACTTGTTCAAATCATTATAATACTACTACTAATAATAGTTAAAAGCAGTGTTCCTTATCAGTCCAGTATGTGTGCAGGTATATGTGCTTACAACCAGCCAATCTTGGTATTGCTGGTTGTAGTACATATACCTGCATACATACTGGACAGTAGGTGGCAATGGTACTGTACACTGACTGTATATGGATGGCAAACAAACTTACCTGAGACTCCCTGTCTCTGCCAGTCTGTCCCTGCATATCTGTCCCCAGTTCTGCTGTCTGTGTGCCATCTGCCCTAGCAGGGGCTAAAATCGGATATCAACTTTGAAGGGGACAATTACATGACATTTTCTCAAGAGCAATTCCTGAAAAAACACCAAAAGTAGTGCTGTAACACATAGCCTACGCTGTAATATGTTAAATGTATATTGAGGAACCATAATCACTACTACTGGATAATTGATAGGTACAGTAGTTAACTGAAGGGTTGTCCCAACTTGTTCAAATCATTATAATACTACTACTAATAATAGTTAAAAGCAGTGCTCCTTATCAGTCCAGTATGTGTGCAGGTATATGTGCTACATACAACCAGCCTTTCTTGTTATTGCTGGTTGTAGTACATATACCTGCATACATACTGGACAGTAGGTGGCAATGGTACTGTACACTGACTGTATATGGATGGCAAACAAACTTACCTGAGACTCCCTGTCTCTGCCAGTCTGTCCCTGCATATCTGTCCCCAGTTCTGCTGTCTGTGTGCCATCTGCCCTGGCAGGGGCTAAAATCGGATATCAACTTTGAAGGGGACAATTACATGACATTTTCTCAAGAGCAATTCCTGAAAAAACACCAAAAGTAGTGCTGAAATATGTTAAATGTATATTGAGGAACCATAATCACTACTACTGGATAATTGATAGGTACAGTAGTTAAAACCAGTTGCATCTCTAGGGGCGCTATTTCATTTTTGGATAAAAAACGTTCCCGTTTTAAGCGCGATATTTTGTCACGAAAAGATGCTCGACTATGCATATTCTTGACAGTTTTGGAAAGCAAAGATTTTGTCTGTAAGTGCCCCAGAACTCATTCTACAGGCGAAACCAAGATGATACGTCAAACAGGAAATGAGCAGAATTTCTGAAGCTCTGTTTTCTAATGTCTCCTTATATGGCTGTGAATGCGACAGGAATAAGCTTAGACCTTCTGCCGTTTCCCCAAGATGTCGGCAGCATTGTGACGTATTTGTAGGCATATCATTGGAAGATTGACCATAAGAGACTACATTTTCCAAGTGTCCGCCTGGTGTCCTGCGTCGAAACTGGTGCGCAAAGCCATGTGCAAGTATTTTTCCATTTGATTGAGAGGGGAAACCATGCTTCCACGAACGATATATCATCGAAGAGATATGTGAAAAACACCTTGAGGATTGATTCTAAACAACGTTTGCCATGTTTTCAGTCGATATTATGGAGTTAATTTGGAAAAAAGTTTGCGTTTTGAGGACTGAATTTTCGGGTTTTTTTGGTAGCCAAATGTGATGTACAAAACGGAGCTATTTCTAATACACAAAGAATATTTTTGGAAAAACTGAGCATCTGCTATCTAACTGAGAGTCTCCTCATTGAAAACATCTGAAGTTCTTCAAAGGTAAATTATTTTATTTGAAGGCTTTTATGTTTTTGTTGAAATGTTGCGTGCTGGATGCTAATGCTAACGCTAAATGCTACGCTAGCTAGCTACTTTTACACAAATTATTGTTTTCCTATGGTTGAGAAGCATATTTTGAAAATCTGAGTTGACAGTGTTGTTTACAAAAGGCTAAGCTTCAGAGATGGCATATTTAGTTCATTTCATTTGCGATTTTCATGAATAGTTAACATTGCGTTATGGTAATGAGCTTGAGTCTGTATTCACGATCCCAGATCCGGGATGGGGAGATCAGAAAGGTTAACTGAAGGGTTGTCCCAACTTGTTCAAATCATTATAATACTACTACTAATAATAGTTAAAGCAGTGTTCCTTATCAGTCCAGTATGTGTGCAGGTATATGTGCTTACAACCAGCCTTTCTTGGTATTGCTGGTTGTAGTACATATACCTGCATACATACTGGACAGTAGGTGGCAATGGTACTGTACACTGATTGTATATGGGGTGCAACAAACTTACCTGAGACTCCCTGTCTCTGCCAGTCTGTCCCTGCATATCTGTCCCCAGTTCTGCTGTCTGTGTGCAGTCTGCCCTAGCAGGGGCTAAAATCTGATATCAACTTTGAAGGGGACAATTACATGACATTTTCTCAAGCGCAATTCCTGAAAAAACACCAAAAGTAGTGCTGTAACACATAGCCTAAGCTGTAATATGTTAAATGTATATTGAGGAACCATAATCACTACTACTGGATAATTGATAGGTACAGTAGTGAACTGAAGGGTTGTCCCAACTTGTTCAAATCATTATAATACTACTACTAATAATAGTTAAAAGCAGTGTTCCTTATCAGTCCAGTATGTGTGCAGGTATATGTGCTTACAACCAGCCAATCTTGGTATTGCTGGTTGTAGTACATATACCTGCATACATACTGGACAGTAGGTGGCAATGGTACTGTACACTGACTGTATATGGGGTGCAACAAACTTACCTGAGACTCCCTGTCTCTGCCAGTCTGTCCCTGCATATCTGTCCCCAGTTCTGCTGTCTGTGTGCCATCTGCCCTAGCAGGGGCTAAAATCTGATATCAACTTAGAAGGGGACAATTACATGACATTTTCTCAAGAGCAATTCCTGAAAAAACACCAAAAGTAGTGCTGTAACACATAGCCTACGCTGTAATATGTAAAATGTATATTGAGGAACCATAATCACTACTACTGGATAATTGATAGGTACAGTAGTTAACTGAAGGGTTGTCCCAACTTGTTCAAATCATTATAATACTACTACTAATAATAGTTAAAAGCAGTGTTCCTTATCAGTCCAGTATGTGTGCAGGTATATGTGCTTACAACCAGCCTTTCTTGGTATTGCTGGTTGTAGTACATATACCTGCATACATACTGGACAGTAGGTGGCAATGGTACTGTACACTGACTGTATATGGATGGCAAACAAACTTACCTGAGACTCCCTGACTCTGCCAGTCTGTCCCTGCATATCTGTCCCCAGTTCTGCTGTCTGTGTGCCATCTGCCCTGGCAGGGGCTAAAATCGGATATCAACTTTGAAGGGGACAATTACATGACATTTTCTCAAGAGCAATTCCTGAAAAAACACCAAAAGTAGTGCTGAAATATGTTAAATGTATATTGAGGAACCATAATCACTACTACTGGATAATTGATAGGTACAGTAGTTAAAACCAGTTGCATCTCTAGGGGCGCTATTTCATTTTTGGATAAAAAACGTTCCCGTTTTAAGCGCGATATTTTGTCACGAAAAGATGCTCGACTATGCATATTCTTGACAGTTTTGGAAAGCAAAGATTTTGTCTGTAAGTGCCCCAGAACTCATTCTACAGGCGAAACCAAGATGATACGTCAAACAGGAAATGAGCAGAATTTCTGAAGCTCTGTTTTCTAATGTCTCCTTATATGGCTGTGAATGCGACAGGAATAAGCTTAGACCTTCTGCCGTTTCCCCAAGATGTCGGCAGCATTGTGACGTATTTGTAGGCATATCATTGGAAGATTGACCATAAGAGACTACATTTTCCAAGTGTCCGCCTGGTGTCCTGCGTCGAAACTGGTGCGCAAAGCCATGTGCAAGTATTTTTCCATTTGATTGAGAGGGGAAACCATGCTTCCACGAACGATATATCATCGAAGAGATATGTGAAAAACACCTTGAGGATTGATTCTAAACAACGTTTGCCATGTTTTCAGTCGATATTATGGAGTTAATTTGGAAAAAAGTTTGCGTTTTGAGGACTGAATTTTCGGGTTTTTTTGGTAGCCAAATGTGATGTACAAAACAGAGCTATTTCTAATACACAAAGAATATTTTTGGAAAAACTGAGCATCTGCTATCTAACTGAGAGTCTCCTCATTGAAAACATCTGAAGTTCTTCAAAGGTAAATTATTTTATTTGAAGGCTTTTATGTTTTTGTTGAAATGTTGCGTGCTGGATGCTAATGCTAACGCTAAATGCTACGCTAGCTAGCTACTTTTACACAAATTATTGTTTTCCTATGGTTGAGAAGCATATTTTGAAAATCTGAGTTGACAGTGTTGTTTACAAAAGGCTAAGCTTCAGAGATGGCATATTTAGTTCATTTCATTTGCGATTTTCATGAATAGTTAACATTGCGTTATGGTAATGAGCTTGAGTCTGTATTCACGATCCCGGATCCGGGATGGGGAGATCAGAAAGGTTAACTGAAGGGTTGTCCCAACTTGTTCAAATCATTATAATACTACTACTAATAATAGTTAAAGCAGTGTTCCTTATCAGTCCAGTATGTGTGCAGGTATATGTGCTTACAACCAGCCTTTCTTGGTATTGCTGGTTGTAGTACATATACCTGCATACATACTGGACAGTAGGTGGCAATGGTACTGTACACTGACTGTATATGGGGTGCAACAAACTTACCTGAGACTCCCTGTCTCTGCCAGTCTGTCCCTGCATATCTGTCCCCAGTTCTGCTGTCTGTGTGCCATCTGCCCTAGCAGGGGCTAAAATCTGATATCAACTTAGAAGGGACAATTACATGACATTTTCTCAAGAGCAATTCCTGAAAAAACACCAAAAGTAGTGCTGTAACACATAGCCTACGCTGTAATATGTAAAATGTATATTGAGGAACCATAATCACTACTACTGGATAATTGATAGGTACAGTAGTGAACTGAAGGGTTGTCCCAACTTGTTCAAATCATTATACTACTACTACTAATAATAGTTAAAAGCAGTGTTCCTTATCAGTCCAGTATGTGTGCAGGTATATGTGCTACATACAACCAGCCTTTCTTGGTATTGCTGGTTGTAGTACATATACCTGCATACATACTGGACAGTAGGTGGCAATGGTACTGTACACTGACTGTATATGGGGTGCAACAAACTTACCTGAGACTCCCTGTCTCTGCCAGTCTGTCCCTGCATATCTGTCCCCAGTTCTGCTGTCTGTGTGCAGTCTGCCCTAGCAGGGGCTAAAATCTGATATCAACTTTGAAGGGGACAATTACATGACATTTTCTCAAGCGCAATTCCTGAAAAAACACCAAAAGTAGTGCTGTAACACATAGCCTAAGCTGTAATATGTTAAATGTATATTGAGGAACCATAATCACTACTACTGGATAATTGATAGGTACAGTAGTGAACTGAAGGGTTGTCCCAACTTGTTCAAATCATTATAATACTACTACTAATAATAGTTAAAAGCAGTGTTCCTTATCAGTCCAGTATGTGTGCAGGTATATGTGCTTACAACCAGCCAATCTTGGTATTGCTGGTTGTAGTACATATACCTGCATACATACTGGACAGTAGGTGGCAATGGTACTGTACACTGACTGTATATGGGGTGCAACAAACTTACCTGAGACTCCCTGTCTCTGCCAGTCTGTCCCTGCATATCTGTCCCCAGTTCTGCTGTCTGTGTGCCATCTGCCCTAGCAGGGGCTAAAATCTGATATCAACTTAGAAGGGGACAATTACATGACATTTTCTCAAGAGCAATTCCTGAAAAAACACCAAAAGTAGTGCTGTAACACATAGCCTACGCTGTAATATGTAAAATGTATATTGAGGAACCATAATCACTACTACTGGATAATTGATAGGTACAGTAGTGAACTGAAGGGTTGTCCCAACTTGTTCAAATCATTATAATACTACTACTAATAATAGTTAAAGCAGTGTTCCTTATCAGTCCAGTATGTGTGCAGGTATATGTGCTTACAACCAGCCAATCTTGGTATTGCTGGTTGTAGTACATATACCTGCATACATACTGGACAGTAGGTGGCAATGGTACTGTACACTGACTCTATATGGGGTGCAACAAACTTACCTGAGACTCCCTGTCTCTGCCAGTCTGTCCCTGCATATCTGTCCCCAGTTCTGCTGTCTGTGTGCCATCTGCCCTAGCAGGGGCTAAAATCTGATATCAACTTTGAAGGGGACAATTACATGACATTTTCTCAAGAGCAATTCCTGAAAAAACACCAAAAGTAGTGCTGTAACACATAGCCTACGCTGTAATATGTTAAATGTATATTGAGGAACCATAATCACTACTACTGGATAATTGATAGGTACAGTAGTGAACTGAAGGGTTGTCCCAACTTGTTCAAATCATTATAATACTACTACTAATAATAGTTAAAAGCAGTGTTCCTTATCAGTCCAGTATGTGTGCAGGTATATGTGCTTACAACCAGCCAATCTTGGTATTGCTGGTTGTAGTACATATACCTGCATACATACTGGACAGTAGGTGGCAATGGTACTGTACACTGACTGTATATGGGGTGCAACAAACTTACCTGAGACTCCCTGTCTCTGCCAGTCTGTCCCTGCATATCTGTCCCCAGTTCTGCTGTCTGTGTGCCATCTGCCCTAGCAGGGGCTAAAATCTGATATCAACTTAGAAGGGACAATTACATGACATTTTCTCAAGAGCAATTCCTGAAAAAACACCAAAAGTAGTGCTGTAACACATAGCCTACGCTGTAATATGTTAAATGTATATTGAGGAACCATAATCACTACTACTGGATAATTGATAGGTACAGTAGTTAACTGAAGGGTTGTCCCAACTTGTTCAAATCATTATAATACTACTACTAATAATAGTTAAAAGCAGTGCTCCTTATCAGTCCAGTATGTGTGCAGGTATATGTGCTACATACAACCAGCCTTTCTTGGTATTGCTGGTTGTAGTACATATACCTGCATACATACTGGACAGTAGGTGGCAATGGTACTGTACACTGACTGTATATGGGGTGCAACAAACTTACCTGAGACTCCCTGTCTCTGCCAGTCTGTCCCTGCATATCTGTCCCCAGTTCTGTCTGTGTGCAGTCTGCCCTAGCAGGGGCTAAAATCTGATATCAACTTAGAAGGGACAATTACATGACATTTTCTCAAGAGCAATTCCTGAAAAAACACCAAAAGTAGTGCTGTAACACATAGCCTACGCTGTAATATGTTAAATGTATATTGAGGAACCATAATCACTACTACTGGATAATTGATAGGTACAGTAGTTAACTGAAGGGTTGTCCCAACTTGTTCAAATCATTATAATACTACTACTAATAATAGTTAAAGCAGTGTTCCTTATCAGTCCAGTATGTATGCAGGTATATGTGCTACATACAACCAGCCTTTCTTGGTATTGCTGGTTGTAGTACATATACCTGCATACATACTGGACAGTAGGTGGCAATGGTACTGTACACTGACTGTATATGGATGGCAAACAAACTTACCTGAGACTCCCTGACTCTGCCAGTCTGTCCCTGCATATCTGTCCCCAGTTCTGCTGTCCGTGTGCAGTCTGCCCTAGCAGGGGCTAAAATCTGATATCCAGTATCCAGTCCAGTATGTATGCAGGTATATGTGCTTTACAACCAGCCTTTCTTGGTATTGCTGGTTGTAGTACATATACCTGCATACATACCGGACAGTAGGTGGCAATGGTACTGTACACTGACTGTATATGGGGTGCAACAAACTTACCTGAGACTCCCTGTCTCTACCAGTCTGTCCCCAGTTCTGCTGTCTGTGTGCCATCTGCCCTAGCAGGGGCTAAAATCTGATATCAACTTTGAAGGGGACAATTACATGACATTTTCTCAAGAGCAATTCCTGAAAAAACACCAAAAGTAGTGCTATAATATGTTAAATGTATATTGAGGAACCATAATCACTAGTTCTGGATAATTGATAGGTACAGTAGTTAACTGAAGGGTTGTCCCAACTTGTTCAAATCATTATAATACTACTACTAATAATAGTTAAAAGCAGTGCTCCTTATCAGTCCAGTATGTGTGCAGGTATATGTGCTACATACAACCAGCCTTTCTTGGTATTGCTGGTTGTAGTACATATACCTGCATACATACTGGACAGTAGGTGGCAATGGTACTGTACACTGACTGTATATGGGGTGCAACAAACTTACCTGAGACTCCCTGTCTCTGCCAGTCTGTCCCTGCATATCTGTCCCCAGTTCTGTCTGTGTGCAGTCTGCCCTAGCAGGGGCTAAAATCTGATATCAACTTAGAAGGGACAATTACATGACATTTTCTCAAGAGCAATTCCTGAAAAAACACCAAAAGTAGTGCTGTAACACATAGCCTACGCTGTAATATGTTAAATGTATATTGAGGAACCATAATCACTACTACTGGATAATTGATAGGTACAGTAGTTAACTGAAGGGTTGTCCCAACTTGTTCAAATCATTATAATACTACTACTAATAATAGTTAAAGCAGTGTTCCTTATCAGTCCAGTATGTATGCAGGTATATGTGCTACATACAACCAGCCTTTCTTGGTATTGCTGGTTGTAGTACATATACCTGCATACATACTGGACAGTAGGTGGCAATGGTACTGTACACTGACTGTATATGGATGGCAAACAAACTTACCTGAGACTCCCTGACTCTGCCAGTCTGTCCCTGCATATCTGTCCCCAGTTCTGCTGTCTGTGTGCAGTCTGCCCTAGCAGGGGCTAAAATCTGATATCCAGTATCCAGTCCAGTATGTATGCAGGTATATGTGCTTTACAACCAGCCTTTCTTGGTATTGCTGGTTGTAGTACATATACCTGCATACATACCGGACAGTAGGTGGCAATGGTACTGTACACTGACTGTATATGGGGTGCAACAAACTTACCTGAGACTCCCTGTCTCTACCAGTCTGTCCCCAGTTCTGCTGTCTGTGTGCCATCTGCCCTAGCAGGGGCTAAAATCTGATATCAACTTTGAAGGGGACAATTACATGACATTTTCTCAAGAGCAATTCCTGAAAAAACACCAAAAGTAGTGCTATAATATGTTAAATGTATATTGAGGAACCATAATCACTAGTTCTGGATAATTGATAGGTACAGTAGTTAACTGAAGGGTTGTCCCAACTTGTTCAAATCATTATAATACTACTACTAATAATAGTTAAAAGCAGTGTTCCTTATCAGTCCAGTCTGTGTGCAGGTATATGTGCTACATACAACCAGCCTTTCTTGGTATTGCTGGTTGTAGTACATATACCTGCATACATACTGGACAGTAGGTGGCAATGGTACTGTAAACTAACTGTATATGGGGTGCAACAAACTTACCTGAGACTCCCTGTCCCTGCATATCTGTCCCCAGTTCTGCTGTCTGTGTGCCATCTGCCCTAGCAGGGGCTAAAATCGGATATCAACTTTGGAGGGGACAATTACATGACATTTTCTCAAGAGCAATTCCTGAAAAAACACCAAAAGTAGTGTTATAATATGTTAAATGTATATTGAGGAACCATAATCACTAGTTCTGGATAATTGATAGGTACAGTAGTTAACTGAAGGGTTGTCCCAACTTGTTCAAATCATTATAATACTACTACTAATAATAGTTAAAGCAGTGTTCCTTATCAGTCCAGTATGTATGCAGGTATATGTGCTACATACAACCAGCCTTTCTTGGTATTGCTGGTTGTAGTACATATACCTGCATACATACTGGACAGTAGGTGGCAATGGTACTGTACACTGACTCTATATGGGGTGCAACAAACTTACCTGAGACTCCCTGTCTCTGCCAGTCTGTCCCTGCATATCTGTCCCCAGTTCTGCTGTCTGTGTGCCATCTGCCCTAGCAGGGGCTAAAATCTGATATCAACTTTGAAGGGGACAATTACATGACATTTTCTCAAGAGCAATTCCTGAAAAAACACCAAAAGTAGTGCTGTAACACATAGCCTACGCTGTAATATGTTAAATGTATATTGAGGAACCATAATCACTACTACTGGATAATTGATAGGTACAGTAGTTAACTGAAGGGTTGTCCCAACTTGTTCAAATCATTATAATACTACTACTAATAATAGTTAAAAGCAGTGTTCCTTATCAGTCCAGTATGTGTGCAGGTATATGTGCTTACAACCAGCCTTTCTTGGTATTGCTGGTTGTAGTACATATACCTGTATACATACTGGACAGTAGGTGGCAATGGTACTGTATATGGATGGCAAACAAACTTACCTGAGACTCCCTGACTCTGCCAGTCTGTCCCTGCATATCTGTCCCCAGTTCTGCTGTCTGTGTGCCATCTGCCCTGGCAGGGGCTAAAATCGGATATCAACTTTGAAGGGGACAATTACATGACATTTTCTCAAGAGCAATTCCTGAAAAAACACCAAAAGTAGTGCTGAAATATGTTAAATGTATATTGAGGAACCATAATCACTACTACTGGATAATTGATAGGTACAGTAGTTAAAACCAGTTGCATCTCTAGGGGCGCTATTTCATTTTTGGATAAAAAACGTTCCCGTTTTAAGCGCGATATTTTGTCACGAAAAGATGCTCGACTATGCATATTCTTGACAGTTTTGGAAAGCAAAGATTTTGTCTGTAAGTGCCCCAGAACTCATTCTACAGGCGAAACCAAGATGATACGTCAAACAGGAAATGAGCAGAATTTCTGAAGCTCTGTTTTCTAATGTCTCCTTATATGGCTGTGAATGCGACAGGAATAAGCTTAGACCTTCTGCCGTTTCCCCAAGATGTCGGCAGCATTGTGACGTATTTGTAGGCATATCATTGGAAGATTGACCATAAGAGACTACATTTTCCAAGTGTCCGCCTGGTGTCCTGCGTCGAAACTGGTGCGCAAAGCCATGTGCAAGTATTTTTCCATTTGATTGAGAGGGGAAACCATGCTTCCACGAACGATATATCATCGAAGAGATATGTGAAAAACACCTTGAGGATTGATTCTAAACAACGTTTGCCATGTTTTCAGTCGATATTATGGAGTTAATTTGGAAAAAAGTTTGCGTTTTGAGGACTGAATTTTCGGGTTTTTTTGGTAGCCAAATGTGATGTACAAAACGGAGCTATTTCTAATACACAAAGAATATTTTTGGAAAAACTGAGCATCTGCTATCTAACTGAGAGTCTCCTCATTGAAAACATCTGAAGTTCTTCAAAGGTAAATTATTTTATTTGAAGGCTTTTATGTTTTTGTTGAAATGTTGCGTGCTGGATGCTAATGCTAACGCTAAATGCTACGCTAGCTAGCTACTTTTACACAAATTATTGTTTTCCTATGGTTGAGAAGCATATTTTGAAAATCTGAGTTGACAGTGTTGTTTACAAAAGGCTAAGCTTCAGAGATGGCATATTTAGTTCATTTCATTTGCGATTTTCATGAATAGTTAACATTGCGTTATGGTAATGAGCTTGAGTCTGTATTCACGATCCCGGATCCGGGATGGGGAGATCAGAAAGGTTAACTGAAGGGTTGTCCCAACTTGTTCAAATCATTATAATACTACTACTAATAATAGTTAAAGCAGTGTTCCTTATCAGTCCAGTATGTGTGCAGGTATATGTGCTTACAACCAGCCAATCTTGGTATTGCTGGTTGTAGTACATATACCTGCATACATACTGGACAGTAGGTGGCAATGGTACTGTACACTGACTGTATATGGGGTGCAACAAACTTACCTGAGACTCCCTGTCTCTGCCAGTCTGTCCCTGCATATCTGTCCCCAGTTCTGCTGTCTGTGTGCCGTCTGCCCTAGCAGGGGCTAAAATCTGATATCAACTTAGAAGGGGACAATTACATGACATTTTCTCAAGAGCAATTCCTGAAAAAACACCAAAAGTAGTGCTGTAACACATAGCCTACGCTGTAATATGTAAAATGTATATTGAGGAACCATAATCACTACTACTGGATAATTGATAGGTACAGTAGTGAACTGAAGGGTTGTCCCAACTTGTTCAAATCATTATAATACTACTACTAATAATAGTTAAAGCAGTGTTCCTTATCAGTCCAGTATGTGTGCAGGTATATGTGCTACATACAACCAGCCTTTCTTGGTATTGCTGGTTGTAGTACATATACCTGCATACATACTGGACAGTAGGTGGCAATGGTACTGTACACTGACTGTATATGGATGGCAAACAAACTTACCTGAGACTCCCTGACTCTGCCAGTCTGTCCCTGCATATCTGTCCCCAGTTCTGCTGTCCGTGTGCAGTCTGCCCTAGCAGGGGCTAAAATCTGATATCCAGTATCCAGTCCAGTATGTATGCAGGTATATGTGCTTTACAACCAGCCTTTCTTGGTATTGCTGGTTGTAGTACATATACCTGCATACATACCGGACAGTAGGTGGCAATGGTACTGTACACTGACTGTATATGGGGTGCAACAAACTTACCTGAGACTCCCTGTCTCTACCAGTCTGTCCCCAGTTCTGCTGTCTGTGTGCCATCTGCCCTAGCAGGGGCTAAAATCTGATATCAACTTTGAAGGGGACAATTACATGACATTTTCTCAAGAGCAATTCCTGAAAAAACACCAAAAGTAGTGCTATAATATGTTAAATGTATATTGAGGAACCATAATCACTAGTTCTGGATAATTGATAGGTACAGTAGTTAACTGAAGGGTTGTCCCAACTTGTTCAAATCATTATAATACTACTACTTATAATAGTTAAAGCAGTGTTCCTTATCAGTCCAGTATGTATGCAGGTATATGTGCTTTACAACCAGCCTTTCTTGGTATTGCTGGTTGTAGTACATATACCTGCATACATACCGGACAGTAGGTGGCAATGGTACTGTACACTGACTGTATATGGGGTGCAACAAACTTACCTGAGACTCCCTGTCTCTACCAGTCTGTCCCCAGTTCTGCTGTCTGTGTGCCATCTGCCCTAGCAGGGGCTAAAATCTGATATCAACTTAGAAGGGACAATTACATGACATTTTCTCAAGAGCAATTCCTGAAAAAACACCAAAAGTAGTGCTGTAACACATAGCCTACACTGTAATATGTTAAATGTATATTGAGGAACCATAATCACTACTACTGGATAATTGATAGGTACAGTAGTTAACTGAAGGGTTGTCCCAACTTGTTCAAATCATTATAATACTACTACTAATAATAGTTAAAGCAGTGTTCCTTATCAGTCCAGTATGTATGCAGGTATATGTGCTTTACAACCAGCCTTTCTTGGTATTGCTGGTTGTAGTACATATACCTGCATACATACCGGACAGTAGGTGGCAATGGTACTGTACACTGACTGTATATGGGGTGCAACAAACTTACCTGAGACTCCCTGTCTCTACCAGTCTGTCCCCAGTTCTGCTGTCTGTGTGCCATCTGCCCTAGCAGGGGCTAAAATCTGATATCAACTTAGAAGGGACAATTACATGACATTTTCTCAAGAGCAATTTCTGAAAAAACACCAAAAGTAGTGCTGTAACACATAGCCTACGCTGTAATATGTTAAATGTATATTGAGGAACCATAATCACTACTACTGGATAATTGATAGGTACAGTAGTTAACTGAAGGGTTGTCCCAACTTGTTCAAATCATTATAATACTACTACTAATAATAGTTAAAGCAGTGTTCCTTATCAGTCCAGTATGTATGCAGGTATATGTGCTTTACAACCAGCCTTTCTTGGTATTGCTGGTTGTAGTACATATACCTGCATACATACCGGACAGTAGGTGGCAATGGTACTGTACACTGACTGTATATGGGGTGCAACAAACTTACCTGAGACTCCCTGTCTCTACCAGTCTGTCCCCAGTTCTGCTGTCTGTGTGCCATCTGCCCTAGCAGGGGCTAAAATCTGATATCAACTTAGAAGGGACAATTACATGACATTTTCTCAAGAGCAATTTCTGAAAAAACACCAAAAGTAGTGCTGTAACACATAGCCTACGCTGTAATATGTTAAATGTATATTGAGGAACCATAATCACTACTACTGGATAATTGATAGGTACAGTAGTTAACTGAAGGGTTGTCCCAACTTGTTCAAATCATTATAATACTACTACTAATAATAGTTAAAGCAGTGTTCCTTATCAGTCCAGTATGTATGCAGGTATATGTGCTTTACAACCAGCCTTTCTTGGTATTGCTGGTTGTAGTACATATACCTGCATACATACCGGACAGTAGGTGGCAATGGTACTGTACACTGACTGTATATGGGGTGCAACAAACTTACCTGAGACTCCCTGTCTCTACCAGTCTGTCCCCAGTTCTGCTGTCTGTGTGCCATCTGCCCTAGCAGGGGCTAAAATCTGATATCAACTTTGAAGGGGACAATTACATGACATTTTCTCAAGAGCAATTCCTGAAAAAACACCAAAAGTAGTGCTATAATATGTTAAATGTATATTGAGGAACCATAATCACTAGTTCTGGATAATTGATAGGTACAGTAGTTAACTGAAGGGTTGTCCCAACTTGTTCAAATCATTATAATACTACTACTAATAATAGTTAAAGCAGTGTTCCTTATCAGTCCAGTATGTATGCAGGTATATGTGCTACATACAACCAGCCTTTCTTGGTATTGCTGGTTGTAGTACATATACCTGCATACATACTGGACAGTAGGTGGCAATGGTACTGTACACTGACTGTATATGGATGGCAAACAAACTTACCTGAGACTCCCTGACTCTGCCAGTCTGTCCCTGCATATCTGTCCCCAGTTCTGCTCTCTGTGTGCCATCTGCCCTAGCAGGGGCTAAAATCGGATATCAACTTAGAAGGGACAATTACATGACATTTTCTCAAGAGCAATTCCTGAAAAAACACCAAAAGTAGTGCTGTAATACATAGCCTACGCTGTAATATGTTAAATGTATATTGAGGAACCATAATCACTACTACTGGATAATTGATAGGTACAGTAGTTAACTGAAGGGTTGTCCCAACTTGTTCAAATCATTATAATACTACTACTTATAATAGTTAAAGCAGTGTTCCTTATCAGTCCAGTATGTATGCAGGTATATGTGCTTTACAACCAGCCTTTCTTGGTATTGCTGGTTGTAGTACATATACCTGCATACATACCGGACAGTAGGTGGCAATGGTACTGTACACTGACTGTATATGGGGTGCAACAAACTTACCTGAGACTCCCTGTCTCTACCAGTCTGTCCCCAGTTCTGCTGTCTGTGTGCCATCTGCCCTAGCAGGGGCTAAAATCTGATATCAACTTAGAAGGGACAATTACATGACATTTTCTCAAGAGCAATTTCTGAAAAAACACCAAAAGTAGTGCTGTAACACATAGCCTACGCTGTAATATGTTAAATGTATATTGAGGAACCATAATCACTACTACTGGATAATTGATAGGTACAGTAGTTAACTGAAGGGTTGTCCCAACTTGTTCAAATCATTATAATACTACTACTAATAATAGTTAAAGCAGTGTTCCTTATCAGTCCAGTATGTATGCAGGTATATGTGCTTTACAACCAGCCTTTCTTGGTATTGCTGGTTGTAGTACATATACCTGCATACATACCGGACAGTAGGTGGCAATGGTACTGTACACTGACTGTATATGGGGTGCAACAAACTTACCTGAGACTCCCTGTCTCTACCAGTCTGTCCCCAGTTCTGCTGTCTGTGTGCCATCTGCCCTAGCAGGGGCTAAAATCTGATATCAACTTTGAAGGGGACAATTACATGACATTTTCTCAAGAGCAATTCCTGAAAAAACACCAAAAGTAGTGCTATAATATGTTAAATGTATATTGAGGAACCATAATCACTAGTTCTGGATAATTGATAGGTACAGTAGTTAACTGAAGGGTTGTCCCAACTTGTTCAAATCATTATAATACTACTACTAATAATAGTTAAAGCAGTGTTCCTTATCAGTCCAGTATGTATGCAGGTATATGTGCTACATACAACCAGCCTTTCTTGGTATTGCTGGTTGTAGTACATATACCTGCATACATACTGGACAGTAGGTGGCAATGGTACTGTACACTGACTGTATATGGATGGCAAACAAACTTACCTGAGACTCCCTGACTCTGCCAGTCTGTCCCTGCATATCTGTCCCCAGTTCTGCTGTCTGTGTGCAGTCTGCCCTAGCAGGGGCTAAAATCTGATATCCAGTATCCAGTCCAGTATGTATGCAGGTATATGTGCTTTACAACCAGCCTTTCTTGGTATTGCTGGTTGTAGTACATATACCTGCATACATACCGGACAGTAGGTGGCAATGGTACTGTACACTGACTGTATATGGGGTGCAACAAACTTACCTGAGACTCCCTGTCTCTACCAGTCTGTCCCCAGTTCTGCTGTCTGTGTGCCATCTGCCCTAGCAGGGGCTAAAATCTGATATCAACTTTGAAGGGGACAATTACATGACATTTTCTCAAGAGCAATTCCTGAAAAAACACCAAAAGTAGTGCTATAATATGTTAAATGTATATTGAGGAACCATAATCACTAGTTCTGGATAATTGATAGGTACAGTAGTTAACTGAAGGGTTGTCCCAACTTGTTCAAATCATTATAATACTACTACTAATAATAGTTAAAGCAGTGTTCCTTATCAGTCCAGTATGTATGCAGGTATATGTGCTACATACAACCAGCCTTTCTTGGTATTGCTGGTTGTAGTACATATACCGGCATACATACTGGACAGTAGGTGGCAATGGTACTGTACACTGACTGTATATGGGGTGCAACAAACTTACATGAGACTCCCTGTCTCTGCCAGTCTGTCCCTGCATATCTGTCCCCAGTTCTGCTGTCTGTGTGCAGTCGTCCCTAGCAGGGGCTAAAATCTGATATCAACTTAGAAGGGACAATTACATGACATTTTCTCAAGAGCAATTCCTGAAAAAACACCAAAAGTAGTGCTGTAACACATAGCCTACGCTGTAATATGTTACATGTATATTGAGGAACCATAATCACTACTACTGGATAATTGATAGGTACAGTAGTTAACTGAAGGGTTGTCCCAACTTGTTCAAATCATTATAATACTACTACTAATAATAGTTAAAGCAGTGTTCCTTATCAGTCCAGTATGTATGCAGGTATATGTGCTTTACAACCAGCCTTTCTTGGTATTGCTGGTTGTAGTACATATACCTGCATACATACCGGACAGTAGGTGGCAATGGTACTGTACACTGACTGTATATGGGGTGCAACAAACTTACCTGAGACTCCCTGTCTCTGCCAGTCTGTCCCTGCATATCTGTCCCCAGTTCTGCTGTCTGTGTGCCATCTGCCCTAGCAGGGGCTAAAATCTGATATCAACATTGAAGGGGACAATTACATTACATTTTCTCAAGAGCAATTCCTGAAAAAACACCAAAAGTAGTGCTGAAATATGCTAAATGTATATTGAGGAACCATAATCACTACTACTGGATAATTGATAGGTACAGTAGTTAACTGAAGGGTTGTCCCAACTTGTTCAAATCATTATAATACTACTACTTATAATAGTTAAGGAACACTGCTTTATCAGTCCAGTATGTGAGCAGGTATATGTACTACAACCAGCCTTTCTTGGTATTGCTGGTTGTAGTACATATACCTGCATACATACTGGACAGTAGGTGGCAATGGTACTGTACACTGACTGTATATGGGGTGCAACAAACTTACCTGAGACTCCCTGTCTCTGCCAGTCTGTCCCTGCATATCTGTCCCCAGTTCTGCTGTCTGTGTGCCATCTGCCCTAGCAGGGGCTAAAATCTGATATCAACATTGAAGGGGACAATTACATTACATTTTCTCAAGAGCAATTCCTGAAAAAACACCAAAAGTAGTGCTGAAATATGCTAAATGTATATTGAGGAACCATAATCACTACTACTGGATAATTGATAGGTACAGTAGTTAACTGAAGGGTTGTCCCAACTTGTTCAAATCATTATAATACTACTACTTATAATAGTTAAGGAACACTGCTTTATCAGTCCAGTATGTGAGCAGGTATATGTACTACAACCAGCCTTTCTTGGTATTGCTGGTTGTAGTACATATACCTGCATACATACTGGACAGTAGGTGGCAATGGTACTGTACACTGACTGTATATGGGGTGCAACAAACTTACCTGAGACTCCCTGTCTCTGCCAGTCTGTCCCTGCATATCTGTCCCCAGTTCTGCTGTCTGTGTGCCATCTGCCCTAGCAGGGGCTAAAATCTGATATCAACATTGAAGGGGACAATTACATTACATTTTCTCAAGAGCAATTCCTGAAAAAACACCAAAAGTAGTGCTGTAACACATAGCCTACGCTGTAATATGTTAAATGTATATTGAGGAACCATAATCACTACTACTGGATAATTGATAGGTACAGTAGTTAACTGAAGGGTTGTCCCAACTTGTTCAAATCATTATAATACTACTACTTATAATAGTTAAAGCAGTGTTCCTTATCAGTCCAGTATGTATGCAGGTATATGTGCTTTACAACCAGCCTTTCTTGGTATTGCTGGTTGTAGTACATATACCTGCATACATACCGGACAGTAGGTGGCAATGGTACTGTACACTGACTGTATATGGGGTGCAACAAACTTACCTGAGACTCCCTGTCTCTACCAGTCTGTCCCCAGTTCTGCTGTCTGTGTGCCATCTGCCCTAGCAGGGGCTAAAATCTGATATCAACTTTGAAGGGGACAATTACATGACATTTTCTCAAGAGCAATTCCTGAAAAAACACCAAAAGTAGTGCTATAATATGTTAAATGTATATTGAGGAACCATAATCACTAGTTCTGGATAATTGATAGGTACAGTAGTTAACTGAAGGGTTGTCCCAACTTGTTCAAATCATTATAATACTACTACTTATAATAGTTAAAGCAGTGTTCCTTATCAGTCCAGTATGTATGCAGGTATATGTGCTTTACAACCAGCCTTTCTTGGTATTGCTGGTTGTAGTACATATACCTGCATACATACCGGACAGTAGGTGGCAATGGTACTGTACACTGACTGTATATGGGGTGCAACAAACTTACCTGAGACTCCCTGTCTCTACCAGTCTGTCCCCAGTTCTGCTGTCTGTGTGCCATCTGCCCTAGCAGGGGCTAAAATCTGATATCAACTTAGAAGGGACAATTACATGACATTTTCTCAAGAGCAATTCCTGAAAAAACACCAAAAGTAGTGCTGTAACACATAGCCTACACTGTAATATGTTAAATGTATATTGAGGAACCATAATCACTACTACTGGATAATTGATAGGTACAGTAGTTAACTGAAGGGTTGTCCCAACTTGTTCAAATCATTATAATACTACTACTAATAATAGTTAAAGCAGTGTTCCTTATCAGTCCAGTATGTATGCAGGTATATGTGCTTTACAACCAGCCTTTCTTGGTATTGCTGGTTGTAGTACATATACCTGCATACATACCGGACAGTAGGTGGCAATGGTACTGTACACTGACTGTATATGGGGTGCAACAAACTTACCTGAGACTCCCTGTCTCTACCAGTCTGTCCCCAGTTCTGCTGTCTGTGTGCCATCTGCCCTAGCAGGGGCTAAAATCTGATATCAACTTAGAAGGGACAATTACATGACATTTTCTCAAGAGCAATTTCTGAAAAAACACCAAAAGTAGTGCTGTAACACATAGCCTACGCTGTAATATGTTAAATGTATATTGAGGAACCATAATCACTACTACTGGATAATTGATAGGTACAGTAGTTAACTGAAGGGTTGTCCCAACTTGTTCAAATCATTATAATACTACTACTAATAATAGTTAAAGCAGTGTTCCTTATCAGTCCAGTATGTATGCAGGTATATGTGCTTTACAACCAGCCTTTCTTGGTATTGCTGGTTGTAGTACATATACCTGCATACATACCGGACAGTAGGTGGCAATGGTACTGTACACTGACTGTATATGGGGTGCAACAAACTTACCTGAGACTCCCTGTCTCTACCAGTCTGTCCCCAGTTCTGCTGTCTGTGTGCCATCTGCCCTAGCAGGGGCTAAAATCTGATATCAACTTTGAAGGGGACAATTACATGACATTTTCTCAAGAGCAATTCCTGAAAAAACACCAAAAGTAGTGCTATAATATGTTAAATGTATATTGAGGAACCATAATCACTAGTTCTGGATAATTGATAGGTACAGTAGTTAACTGAAGGGTTGTCCCAACTTGTTCAAATCATTATAATACTACTACTAATAATAGTTAAAGCAGTGTTCCTTATCAGTCCAGTATGTATGCAGGTATATGTGCTTTACAACCAGCCTTTCTTGGTATTGCTGGTTGTAGTACATATACCTGCATACATACCGGACAGTAGGTGGCAATGGTACTGTACACTGACTGTATATGGGGTGCAACAAACTTACCTGAGACTCCCTGTCTCTACCAGTCTGTCCCCAGTTCTGCTGTCTGTGTGCCATCTGCCCTAGCAGGGGCTAAAATCTGATATCAACTTAGAAGGGACAATTACATGACATTTTCTCAAGAGCAATTCCTGAAAAAACACCAAAAGTAGTGCTGTAACACATAGCCTACACTGTAATATGTTAAATGTATATTGAGGAACCATAATCACTACTACTGGATAATTGATAGGTACAGTAGTTAACTGAAGGGTTGTCCCAACTTGTTCAAATCATTATAATACTACTACTAATAATAGTTAAAGCAGTGTTCCTTATCAGTCCAGTATGTATGCAGGTATATGTGCTTTACAACCAGCCTTTCTTGGTATTGCTGGTTGTAGTACATATACCTGCATACATACCGGACAGTAGGTGGCAATGGTACTGTACACTGACTGTATATGGGGTGCAACAAACTTACCTGAGACTCCCTGTCTCTACCAGTCTGTCCCCAGTTCTGCTGTCTGTGTGCCATCTGCCCTAGCAGGGGCTAAAATCTGATATCAACTTAGAAGGGACAATTACATGACATTTTCTCAAGAGCAATTTCTGAAAAAACACCAAAAGTAGTGCTGTAACACATAGCCTACGCTGTAATATGTTAAATGTATATTGAGGAACCATAATCACTACTACTGGATAATTGATAGGTACAGTAGTTAACTGAAGGGTTGTCCCAACTTGTTCAAATCATTATAATACTACTACTAATAATAGTTAAAGCAGTGTTCCTTATCAGTCCAGTATGTATGCAGGTATATGTGCTTTACAACCAGCCTTTCTTGGTATTGCTGGTTGTAGTACATATACCTGCATACATACCGGACAGTAGGTGGCAATGGTACTGTACACTGACTGTATATGGGGTGCAACAAACTTACCTGAGACTCCCTGTCTCTACCAGTCTGTCCCCAGTTCTGCTGTCTGTGTGCCATCTGCCCTAGCAGGGGCTAAAATCTGATATCAACTTTGAAGGGGACAATTACATGACATTTTCTCAAGAGCAATTCCTGAAAAAACACCAAAAGTAGTGCTATAATATGTTAAATGTATATTGAGGAACCATAATCACTAGTTCTGGATAATTGATAGGTACAGTAGTTAACTGAAGGGTTGTCCCAACTTGTTCAAATCATTATAATACTACTACTAATAATAGTTAAAGCAGTGTTCCTTATCAGTCCAGTATGTATGCAGGTATATGTGCTTTACAACCAGCCTTTCTTGGTATTGCTGGTTGTAGTACATATACCTGCATACATACCGGACAGTAGGTGGCAATGGTACTGTACACTGACTGTATATGGGGTGCAACAAACTTACCTGAGACTCCCTGTCTCTACCAGTCTGTCCCCAGTTCTGCTGTCTGTGTGCCATCTGCCCTAGCAGGGGCTAAAATCTGATATCAACTTAGAAGGGACAATTACATGACATTTTCTCAAGAGCAATTCCTGAAAAAACACCAAAAGTAGTGCTGTAACACATAGCCTACACTGTAATATGTTAAATGTATATTGAGGAACCATAATCACTACTACTGGATAATTGATAGGTACAGTAGTTAACTGAAGGGTTGTCCCAACTTGTTCAAATCATTATAATACTACTACTAATAATAGTTAAAGCAGTGTTCCTTATCAGTCCAGTATGTATGCAGGTATATGTGCTTTACAACCAGCCTTTCTTGGTATTGCTGGTTGTAGTACATATACCTGCATACATACCGGACAGTAGGTGGCAATGGTACTGTACACTGACTGTATATGGGGTGCAACAAACTTACCTGAGACTCCCTGTCTCTACCAGTCTGTCCCCAGTTCTGCTGTCTGTGTGCCATCTGCCCTAGCAGGGGCTAAAATCTGATATCAACTTAGAAGGGACAATTACATGACATTTTCTCAAGAGCAATTTCTGAAAAAACACCAAAAGTAGTGCTGTAACACATAGCCTACGCTGTAATATGTTAAATGTATATTGAGGAACCATAATCACTACTACTGGATAATTGATAGGTACAGTAGTTAACTGAAGGGTTGTCCCAACTTGTTCAAATCATTATAATACTACTACTAATAATAGTTAAAGCAGTGTTCCTTATCAGTCCAGTATGTATGCAGGTATATGTGCTTTACAACCAGCCTTTCTTGGTATTGCTGGTTGTAGTACATATACCTGCATACATACCGGACAGTAGGTGGCAATGGTACTGTACACTGACTGTATATGGGGTGCAACAAACTTACCTGAGACTCCCTGTCTCTACCAGTCTGTCCCCAGTTCTGCTGTCTGTGTGCCATCTGCCCTAGCAGGGGCTAAAATCTGATATCAACTTTGAAGGGGACAATTACATGACATTTTCTCAAGAGCAATTCCTGAAAAAACACCAAAAGTAGTGCTATAATATGTTAAATGTATATTGAGGAACCATAATCACTAGTTCTGGATAATTGATAGGTACAGTAGTTAACTGAAGGGTTGTCCCAACTTGTTCAAATCATTATAATACTACTACTAATAATAGTTAAAGCAGTGTTCCTTATCAGTCCAGTATGTATGCAGGTATATGTGCTACATACAACCAGCCTTTCTTGGTATTGCTGGTTGTAGTACATATACCTGCATACATACTGGACAGTAGGTGGCAATGGTACTGTACACTGACTGTATATGGGGTGCAACAAACTTACATGAGACTCCCTGTCTCTGCCAGTCTGTCCCTGCATATCTGTCCCCAGTTCTGCTGTCTGTGTGCAGTCGTCCCTAGCAGGGGCTAAAATCTGATATCAACTTAGAAGGGACAATTACATGACATTTTCTCAAGAGCAATTCCTGAAAAAACACCAAAAGTAGTGCTGTAACACATAGCCTACGCTGTAATATGTTACATGTATATTGAGGAACCATAATCACTACTACTGGATAATTGATAGGTACAGTAGTTAACTGAAGGGTTGTCCCAACTTGTTCAAATCATTATAATACTACTACTAATAATAGTTAAAGCAGTGTTCCTTATCAGTCCAGTATGTATGCAGGTATATGTGCTACATACAACCAGCCTTTCTTGGTATTGCTGGTTGTAGTACATATACCTGCATACATACTGGACAGTAGGTGGCAATGGTACTGTACACTGACTGTATATGGATGGCAAACAAACTTACCTGAGACTCCCTGACTCTGCCAGTCTGTCCCTGCATATCTGTCCCCAGTTCTGCTGTCTGTGTGCAGTCTGCCCTAGCAGGGGCTAAAATCTGATATCCAGTATCCAGTCCAGTATGTATGCAGGTATATGTGCTTTACAACCAGCCTTTCTTGGTATTGCTGGTTGTAGTACATATACCTGCATACATACCGGACAGTAGGTGGCAATGGTACTGTACACTGACTGTATATGGGGTGCAACAAACTTACCTGAGACTCCCTGTCTCTACCAGTCTGTCCCCAGTTCTGCTGTCTGTGTGCCATCTGCCCTAGCAGGGGCTAAAATCTGATATCAACTTTGAAGGGGACAATTACATGACATTTTCTCAAGAGCAATTCCTGAAAAAACACCAAAAGTAGTGCTATAATATGTTAAATGTATATTGAGGAACCATAATCACTAGTTCTGGATAATTGATAGGTACAGTAGTTAACTGAAGGGTTGTCCCAACTTGTTCAAATCATTATAATACTACTACTAATAATAGTTAAAGCAGTGTTCCTTATCAGTCCAGTATGTATGCAGGTATATGTGCTACATACAACCAGCCTTTCTTGGTATTGCTGGTTGTAGTACATATACCGGCATACATACTGGACAGTAGGTGGCAATGGTACTGTACACTGACTGTATATGGATGGCAAACAAACTTACCTGAGACTCCCTGACTCTGCCAGTCTGTCCCTGCATATCTGTCCCCAGTTCTGCTCTCTGTGTGCCATCTGCCCTAGCAGGGGCTAAAATCGGATATCAACTTAGAAGGGACAATTACATGACATTTTCTCAAGAGCAATTCCTGAAAAAACACCAAAAGTAGTGCTGTAACACATAGCCTACGCTGTAATATGTTAAATGTATATTGAGGAACCATAATCACTACTACTGGATAATTGATAGGTACAGTAGTTAACTGAAGGGTTGTCCCAACTTGTTCAAATCATTATAATACTACTACTAATAATAGTTAAAGCAGTGTTCCTTATCAGTCCAGTATGTATGCAGGTATATGTGCTTTACAACCAGCCTTTCTTGGTATTGCTGGTTGTAGTACATATACCTGCATACATACCGGACAGTAGGTGGCAATGGTACTGTACACTGACTGTATATGGGGTGCAACAAACTTACCTGAGACTCCCTGTCTCTGCCAGTCTGTCCCTGCATATCTGTCCCCAGTTCTGCTGTCTGTGTGCCATCTGCCCTAGCAGGGGCTAAAATCTGATATCAACATTGAAGGGGACAATTACATTACATTTTCTCAAGAGCAATTCCTGAAAAAACACCAAAAGTAGTGCTGTAACACATAGCCTACGCTGTAATATGTTAAATGTATATTGAGGAACCATAATCACTACTACTGGATAATTGATAGGTACAGTAGTTAACTGAAGGGTTGTCCCAACTTGTTCAAATCATTATAATACTACTACTTATAATAGTTAAGGAACACTGCTTTATCAGTCCAGTATGTGAGCAGGTATATGTACTACAACCAGCCTTTCTTGGTATTGCTGGTTGTAGTACATATACCTGCATACATACTGGACAGTAGGTGGCAATGGTACTGTACACTGACTGTATATGGGGTGCAACAAACTTACCTGAGACTCCCTGTCTCTGCCAGTCTGTCCCTGCATATCTGTCCCCAGTTCTGCTGTCTGTGTGCCATCTGCCCTAGCAGGGGCTAAAATCTGATATCAACATTGAAGGGGACAATTACATTACATTTTCTCAAGAGCAATTCCTGAAAAAACACCAAAAGTAGTGCTGTAACACATAGCCTACGCTGTAATATGTTAAATGTATATTGAGGAACCATAATCACTACTACTGGATAATTGATAGGTACAGTAGTTAACTGAAGGGTTGTCCCAACTTGTTCAAATCATTATAATACTACTACTTATAATAGTTAAAGCAGTGTTCCTTATCAGTCCAGTATGTATGCAGGTATATGTGCTTTACAACCAGCCTTTCTTGGTATTGCTGGTTGTAGTACATATACCTGCATACATACCGGACAGTAGGTGGCAATGGTACTGTACACTGACTGTATATGGGGTGCAACAAACTTACCTGAGACTCCCTGTCTCTACCAGTCTGTCCCCAGTTCTGCTGTCTGTGTGCCATCTGCCCTAGCAGGGGCTAAAATCTGATATCAACTTAGAAGGGACAATTACATGACATTTTCTCAAGAGCAATTCCTGAAAAAACACCAAAAGTAGTGCTGTAACACATAGCCTACGCTGTAATATGTTAAATGTATATTGAGGAACCATAATCACTACTACTGGATAATTGATAGGTACAGTAGTTAACTGAAGGGTTGTCCCAACTTGTTCAAATCATTATAATACTACTACTAATAATAGTTAAAGCAGTGTTCCTTATCAGTCCAGTATGTATGCAGGTATATGTGCTTTACAACCAGCCTTTCTTGGTATTGCTGGTTGTAGTACATATACCTGCATACATACCGGACAGTAGGTGGCAATGGTACTATACACTGACTGTATATGGGGTGCAACAAACTTACCTGAGACTCCCTGTCTCTACCAGTCTGTCCCCAGTTCTGCTGTCTGTGTGCCATCTGCCCTAGCAGGGGCTAAAATCTGATATCAACTTTGAAGGGGACAATTACATGACATTTTCTCAAGAGCAATTCCTGAAAAAACACCAAAAGTAGTGCTATAATATGTTAAATGTATATTGAGGAACCATAATCACTACTACTGGATAATTGATAGGTACAGTAGTGAACTGAAGGGTTGTCCCAACTTGTTCAAATCATTATAATAATACTACTTATAATAGTTAAAGCAGTGTTCCTTATCAGTCCAGTATGTGTGCAGGTATATGTACTTACAACCAGCCTTTCTTGTTATTGCTGGTTGTAGTACATATACCTGCATACATACTGGACAGTAGGTGGCAATGGTATTGTACACTGACTGTATATGGGGTGCAACAAACTTACCTGAGACTCCCTGTCTCTGCCAGTCTGTCCCTGCATATCTGTCCCCAGTTCTGCTGTCTGTGTGCCATCTGCCCTAGCAGGGGCTAAAATCGGATATCAACTTTGAAGGGGACAATTACATGACATTTTCTCAAGAGCAATTCCTGAAAAAACACCAAAAGTAGTGCTGTAACACATAGCCTATGCTGTAATATGTTAAATGTATATTGAGGAACCATAATCACTACTACTGGATAATTGATATGTACAGTAGTTAACTGAAGGGTTGTCACAACTTGTTCAAATCATTATAATACTACTACTTATAATAGTTAAAGCAGTGTTCCTTATCAGTCCAGTATGTGAGCAGGTATATGTACTACAACCAGCCTTTCTTGGTATTGCTGGTTGTAGTACATATACCTGCATACATACTGGACAGTAGGTGGCAATGGTACTGTACACTGACTGTATATGGGGTGCAACAAACTTACCTGAGACTGCCTGTCTCTGCCAGTCTGTCCCTGCATATCTGTCCCCAGTTCTGCTGTCTGTGTGCCATCTGCCCTAGCAGGGGCTAAAATCGGATATCAACTTTGAAGGGGACAATTACATGACATTTTCTCAAGAGCAATTCCTGAAAAAACACCAAAAGTAGTGCTGTAACACATAGCCTATGCTGTAATATGTTAAATGTATATTGAGGAACCATAATCACTACTACTGGATAATTGATAGGTACCAGTAGTGAACTGAAGGGTTGTCCCAACTTGTTCAAATCATTATAATACTACTACTAATAATAGTTAAAGCAGTGTTCCTTATCAGTCCAGTATGTATGCAGGTATATGTACTTACAACCAGCCTTTCATCATTTATTTCAACGTGTTACAACGTGAAATCGCCTCTATTCCATTCAAACCGTAGAGGACCAAACTACATCTCCCATAATGCAACGCCAGCACAGCTAATCGTCTACATCCAGAAAGGCTTGCTAGCTAGCAACAGCAGCACATTTAGCACTCTGTAAACTATATTAATAACAACAATAAAACTCTGAAAGTTACATGTTTCAATAGTCTCACACTCCCTTATAACAATATCTACAGCATTAACCTTGGGATTTTTAATCTATTTCATGTTATGGACTTCTACAAAGGAGTAATCTGCAACACATACCCTTCTCTATGTGTTTTCTCGGACTGAGGAGAACTGGAGCTACACCATGGTGTTAGTCGGTGACACAAGCACCCAGATGAAATCAACCAATAAGAATGCTTGAATGATGAGATCCAACCAATAAGAATGCTTGAACATTAAATACACATTTCTTTAGAGGCAGGTGGAAACATAACCAACCTTGTTAACAGACGATAGCAAAAGTTCAATTTTTGACAACTCCACATAAATTGAATAGGTACTAGTTAGCTAGCTAGCTTGATAGTTAATGTTTGCTTTAGTTTGCGCTCCAGCTCTGCAAATTCAGCAAGTGTGTGAACGCTTCCAACGTTAACCTCAAGTCAATTAGTTTCATTAGTTAGCTAAACTAATGACCTACAGTGGATCAAACCATTGTGAGGCAAAGGGGTCGCAATCTTTTGAAACTTAAAAACGCGCTATTAGTGTCTATAATCAGCTTAAGTGCTTTCATTGCGTTCATTCATATTATTGAAATTACATAGATATGTTTACAGTGATATATTGGGGGGGAAATCATATTTTTCCCAGGATAGGGGGGTCGTGTCCCCCCTGGGATTTCTGCCTATGCACGTGATATCTCCTCACTCACGTGGTTGATTGAAGGACGAACTGATTTGTGTTGATGGCAATAACCATATAAATTCTAAGATGAAGAAGGAGGGATGACTAGAAACGATTCAGTTGACCGGTTTATGTGTGGATTAATTGTCGGAGTAGAGGAATTTGTGTAATTCAGGTAAAAAAATAACGTAATGTTTATATCACAGGACAAATTAGCTAGCAAGTTAACTAGCTAAATTGCCATACAAGTCTAGCTACCATCGCGTTTTTGTCCATTTGGGATCCTGTGTATGCGGTAGATTTTTTTGCCGTGTTTTCGTCCACTTGGGGAATGGGAGATACGGGTCCGGATTTTTTGTTGTTGTTGTTTCCAGTTATGTGTGTCCTCCGAAGTTGGTGTAACTGCTCCAGTGTTTGGGTTAGAGGTTAGGGGTTAGGTTTAGGGTTAGGGGTTAGGGTTAAGGGTTAGGTTTCTAGTTTTGAGTCTGTTGATCTAGGGTGTTAGGGTTAGAGTCTGTTGATCTAGGGTGTTAGGGTTAGGGGTTAGGTTTAGGGTTAGGGGGGTCAGGGTTAGGGTTAGGGGGTTTGGGTTCTAGGTTTGAATCGGTTGATCCACTTCCATCTCTGACACGTGGAAACCGGAGGGGGGAAGGGAGGGGGTGTACTCCACTCATATGCGCTTAGGGTTAGGGGGTTTGGGTTAGAGGGTTAGGTTTTGAATATAATTGTGTTTTGTTTCAACTGGTTAGGGTTAGGTTTCTAGTTTTGAGTCTGTTGATCCAGGGTTAGGGTTTCGAGGGTTAGGGTTTCGAGGGTTAGGGTTTTGAGGGTTAGGGTTAGGGTTAGGTTTCTAGTTTTGAGTCTGTTGATCCAGGGTTAGGGTTTCGAGGGTTAGGGTTTCGAGGGTTAGGGTTTCGAGGGTTAGGGTTACGAGGGTTAGGGTTACGAGGGTTGGGGTTACGAGGGTTGGGGTTAGGGTTAGGTTTTGAATATAATTGTGTTTCGTTTCAACTGGTTAGTTTTACGGCGCACAGGCCTATCTCCTGTTTATCCCTCCCATTTCTGATCTGATATAATAGGTGTAGTACTTAAAAAGGCCCGTAGATGTCCTCCTAAGATCATAAATTAAACTGAGGTAAGCTCCAAGTTGCCTCTTTTTCTGGGTGGCAGTGCAGAAGTCGATGTGGTGAGAGATTCATTCAACCATAGTGTTGTTAAATATGAACATAAACGCCATATTGTGCATTAAATGGTTTTATTGTTTTGTTAAAGGAAAGGAAAAACCTAAAAGAGGAAGTGCCAAACTAAAACCAAACAAACCATAAATATATAGAGTAAAAATAAAATATGAATAAAACCATGTTCTTCTCCATCCATTTTCCGCCATTTGGCGTTATTGTCTGTAGGTGCTGGATCCACTCCCGTTCTACCCTCTTTCGCTGCCCACAGGTCCAGCCTATATGTGACTGTAACCCTGATATGGTAAGGTGAGTGATGGGGTGCTCCTGGAAGTGGGTTATGAGTTCTGTTTGTAGGTGTGCCCTTTTAATGTTATACAGGTGTTGTTTGAGTCTGGTTTCTATGGTGTTTGGTTTCTCCAATGTATTGTTTATTGCAAAGTGTACATGTAATGATATAAATGGTTGGGGTTAGGGGTAGGGGTAGGGGTTAGGGTTAGTTTCTAGTTTTGAGTTGGTTGATCCACTTCCATCTCTGACACGTGGAAGCCGAAGGGGGGGTTAGGGTGTTGGTTAGAATGGATAAGGGTTGGGGGTTAGAATGGTTGGGGGATAGGGGTTAGGGTTAGAGGGTTAGGGTTAAAGGGTTGGGGGTTAAGGGTTTTAGGGTTAGGGGGTAAGGGTTGGGGTTGATCCACTTCTATCTCTGACACGTGGAAGCCGAAGGGGGGGTTAGGGTTAGGGTGTTGGGGTTAGAATGGAAAAGGGTTGGGGGTTAGAATGGTTGGGGGATAGGGGTTAGGGTTAGAGGGGTAGGGTTAAAGGGTTAAGGGTTGGGGGTTAGGGGTTTTAGGGTTAGGGGGTAAGGGTTAGGGTTAGTTTCTAGTTTCTAGTTTTGAGTCGGTTGATCCACTTCTATCTCTGACACGTGGAAGCCGAAGGGGGGGTAAGGGTTAGAGGGTTAGGGTTAAAGGTTAAGGGTTTTAGGGTTAGGGGTTTTAGGGTTAGGGGGTAAGGGTTAGGGTTAGTTTCTAGTTTCTAGTTTTGAGTCGGTTGATCCACTTCTATCTCTGACACGTGGAAGCCGAAGGGGGGGTTAGGGTTAGAGGGTTAGGGGTTGGGGGTTAAGGGTTGGGGGTTAGGGGTTTTAGGGTTAGGGGGTAAGGGTTAGGGTGTTGGGGTTAGAATGGTTAAGGGTTGGGGTTTATGGTTAGAGGGTTAGGGTTAAAGGGTTAAGGGTTGGGGGTTAGGGGTTTTAGGGTTAGGGGTTAAGGGTTATGGTGTTGGGGTTAGAATGGTTAAGGGTTGGGGTTAGAATTGTTAGGGTTGGGGGTTAGAATGGTTAAGGGTTTAGGGTTTGGGGTTAGAATGGTTAAGGGTTCGGGGTTAGAATGGTTAAGGGTTGGGGGTAATGGTTAGGGTTAGGTTTTGAATATAATTGTGTTTCGTTTCAACTGGTTAGGCCTGTGCAACGTAAAACTATCTCCTGTGCAACCCTCCCATTTCTGATGATCTAATATAATAGTAGGCGTAGTACTTAAAAAGGACCGTAGATGTCCTCCTAGGATCATAAATTAAACTGAGGTACGCTCCAAGTTGCCTCTTTTTCTGGGTTAGGGTTAGGGTTAGGGTGTTGGGATTAGGGTTAGTTTCTAGTTTTGAGTCGGTTGATCCACTTCCATCTCTGACACGTGGAAGCCGAAGGGGGGGTTAGGGTTGGGGGTTAAGGGTTGGGGGTTAAGGGTTTTAGGGTTAGGAGTTTTAGGGTTAGGGGTTTTAGGGTTAGGGGAGGGGCTAGATTGTTGGGGTTGGGGTTAGGGTTAGTTTCTAGTTTTGAGTCGGTTGATCCACTTCCATCTCTGACACGTGGAAGCCGAAGGGGGGGTTAGGGTTAGAGGGTTAGGGTTAAAGGGTTAAGGGTTTTAGGGTTAGGGGTTTTAGGGTTAGGGGGTAAGGGTTAGGGTGTTGGGGTTAGAATGGTTAAGGGTTGGGGGTTAGAATGGTTGGGGGATAGGGGTTAGGGTTAAAGGGTTTTAGGGTTAGGGGGTAAGGGTTGGGGTTAGGGGTAGGGGTTAGTTTCTAGTTTTGAGTGGGTTAGGGTTAGGGGTAGGGGTTAGTTTCTAGTTTTGAGTCGGTTGATCCACTTCCATCTCTGACACGTGGAAGCCGAAGGGGGGGTTAGGGTTAGGGTTAAAGGGTTGGGGGTTAAGGGTTTTAGGGTTAGGGGGTAAGGGTTAAGGTTAGGTTTTGAATATAATTGTGTTTAGTTTCAACTGGTTAGTTTTCCGGTGCACAGGCCTATCTTCTGTTTATCCTTCCCATTTCTGATGATCTAATGTATGATCTAATGCAAAAAATGTACTTCCAAAGTGCAACCAATCATGATTTAGACCTTGTTTATGGAAAAGTGGTTATTTCTGTAGTTCAATAATTGCTGCAACTTGCTGAAAATTGTCCACAGTGTTCCTATCATCTAGTTTGAACAGTTATGTTTAAAACATTGTATCCAGAGTGCAACCAAACATGAAATAGACCTTGTTTATGTTTGGTTTCTCCAATGTATTGTTTATTGCAAAGTGTACATGTAATGATATAAATGGTTAGGGTTAGAGGGTTAGGGTTAGGGGGGGGCTAGTGTTGGGGTTAGGGGTAGGGGTAGGTGTTAGGGTTAGTTTCTAGTTTTGAGTCGGTTGATCCACTTCCATCTCTGACACGTGGAAGCCGAAGGGGGGGTTAGGGTTAGAGGGTTGGGGGTTAGAGGGTTGGGGGTTAAAGGGTTGGGGGTTAAAGGGTTGGGGGTTAAAGGGTTGGGGGTTAAAGGGTTGGGGGTTAAGGGTTGGGGGTTAAGGGTTTTAGGGTTTGGGTGGGGGCTAGGGTTAGGGTGTTGGGGTTAGGGTTAGTTTCTAGTTTTGAGTCGGTTGATCCACTTCCATCTCTGACACGTGGAAGCCGAAGGGGGGGTTAGGGTTAGAGGGTTAGGGTTAAGGGTTGGGGGTTAAGGGTTTTAGGGTTTGGAGTTTTAGGGTTAGGGGTTTTAGGGTTAGGGGAGGGGCTAGATTGTTGGGGTTGGGGTTAGGGTTAGGGGGTAAGGGTTAGGGTGTTGGGGTTAGAATGGTTAAGGGTTGGGGGTTAGAATGGTTGGGGGATAGGGGTTAGGGTTAAAGGGTTTTAGGGTTAGGGGGTAAGGGTTAGGGGTAGGGGTTAGTTTCTAGTTTTGAGTCGGTTGATCCACTTCCATCTCTGACACGTGGAAGCTGAAGGGGGGGTTAGAGGGTTAGGGTTAAAGGGTTGGGGGTTAAAGGGTTGGGGGTTAAAGGGTTGGGGGTTAAAGGGTTGGGGGTTAAAGGGTTGGGGGTTAAGGGTTGGGGGTTGAGGGTTTTAGGGTTAGGGGGAGGGGCTAGGGTTTGGGGGGGGGCTAGGGTTAGGGTGTTGGGGTTAGGGTTAGTTTCTAGTTTTGAGTCGGTTGATCGACTTCCATCTCTGACACGTGGAAGCCGAAGGGGGGGTTAAGGGTTTTAGGGTTAGGGGTTTTAGGGTTAGGGGGTAAGGGTTAGGGTGTTGGGGTTAGAATGGTTAAGGGTTGGGGGTTAGAATGGTTGGGGGATAGGGGTTAGGGTTAAAGGGTTTTAGGGTTAGGGGGTAAGGGTTAGGGGTAGGGGTTAGTTTCTAGTTTTGAGTCGGTTGATCCACTTCCATCTCTGACACGTGGAAGCCGAAGGGGGGGTTAGGGTTAGAGGGTTGGGGGTTAAAGGGTTGGGGGTTAAAGGGTTGGGGGTTAGGAGTTTTAGGGTTAGGGGTTTTAGGGTTAGGGGAGGGGCTAGATTGTTGGGGTTGGGGTTAGGGTTAGTTTCTAGTTTTGAGTCGGTTGATCCACTTCCATCTCTGACACGTGGAAGCCGAAGGGGGGGTTAGGGTTGGGGGTTAAGGGTTGGGGGTTAAGGGTTTTAGGGTTAGGAGTTTTAGGGTTAGGGGTTTTAGGGTTAGGGGAGGGGCTAGATTGTTGGGGTTGGGGTTAGGGTTAGGGGGTAAGGGTTAAGGTTAGGTTTTGAATATAATTGTGTTTAGTTTCAACTGGTTAGTTTTCCGGTGCACAGGCCTATCTTCTGTTTATCCTTCCCATTTCTGATGATCTAATGTAATAGTAGGTGTAGTACTTAAAAAGGCCCGTAGATGTCCTCCTAGGATCATAAATTAAACTGATGTACGCTCCAAGTTGCCTCTTTTTCTGGGTGGCAGTGCAGAAGTTGTGAAATAGACCTTGTTTATGGAAAAGTGGTTATTTCTGTAGTTCAATAATTGCTGCAACTTGCTGAAAATTGTCCACATTTCATCTAGTTTGAACATTTCTGCAAAAAATGTACTTCCAAAGTGCAACCAATCATGATTTAGACCTTGTTTATGGAAAAGTGGTTATTTCTGTAGTTCAATAATTGCTGCAACTTGCTGAAAATTGTCCACAGTGTTCCTATCATCTAGTTTGAACAGTTATGTTTAAAACATTGTATCCAGAGTGCAACCAAACATGAAATAGACCTTGTTTATGTTTGGTTTCTCCAATGTATTGTTTATTGCAAAGTGTACATGTAATGATATAAATGGTTAGGGTTAGAGGGTTAGGGTTAGGGGGGGGCTAGTGTTGGGGTTAGGGGTAGGGGTAGGTGTTAGGGTTAGTTTCTAGTTTTGAGTCGGTTGATCCACTTCCATCTCTGACACGTGGAAGCCGAAGGGGGGGTTAGGGTTAGGGTTAAGGGTTGGGGGTTAAGGGTTTTAGGGTTTGGAGTTTTAGGGTTAGGGGTTTTAGGGTTAGGGGAGGGGCTAGATTGTTGGGGTTGGGGTTAGGGTTAGTTTCTAGTTTTGAGTCGGTTGATCCACTTCCATCTCTGACACGTGGAAGCCGAAGGGGGGGTTAGGGTTAGAGGGTTAGGGTTAAAGGGTTAAGGGTTGGGGTTAAGGGTTTTAGGGTTAGGGGTTTTAGGGTTAGGGGGTAAGGGTTAGGGTGTTGGGGTTAGAATGGTTAAGGGTTGGGGGTTAGAATGGTTGGGGGATAGGGGTTAGGGTTAAAGGGTTTTAGGGTTAGGGGGTAAGGGTTAGGGGTAGGGGTTAGTTTCTAGTTTTGAGTCGGTTGATCCACTTCCATCTCTGACACGTGGAAGCTGAAGGGGGGGTTAGAGGGTTAGGGTTAAAGGGTTGGGGGTTAAAGGGTTGGGGGTTAAAGGGTTGGGGGTTAAAGGGTTGGGGGTTAAAGGGTTGGGGGTTAAGGGTTGGGGGTTAAGGGTTTTAGGGGGAGGGGCTAGGGTTTGGGGGGGGGCTAGGGTTAGGGTGTTGGGGTTAGGGTTAGTTTCTAGTTTTGAGTCGGTTGATCGACTTCCATCTCTGACACGTGGAAGCCGAAGGGGGGGTTAGGATTAGAGGGTTAGGGTTAAAGGGTTAAGGGTTGGGGTTAAGGGTTTTAGGGTTAGGGGTTTTAGGGTTAGGGGGTAAGGGTTAGGGTGTTTAAGGGTTGGGGGTTAGAATGGTTGGGGGATAGGGGTTAGGGTTAAAGGGTTTTAGGGTTAGGGGGTAAGGGTTAGGGGTAGGGGTTAGTTTCTAGTTTTGAGTCGGTTGATCCACTTCCATCTCTGACACGTGGAAGCCGAAGGGGGGGTTAGGGTTAGAGGGTTGGGGGTTAAAGGGTTGGGGGTTAAAGGGTTGGGGGTTAAAGGGTTCGGTGGTTAAGTGTTGGGGGTTAAGGGTTTTAGGGTTAGGGTTAGAGGGTTAGAGGGAGGGGCTAGGATTTGGGGGGGGGCTAGGGTTAGGGTTAAGGGTTTTAGGGTTAGGGGGTAAGGGTTAAGGTTAGGTTTTTAATATAATTGTGTTTAGTTTCAACTGGTTAGTTTTCCGGTGCACAGGCCTATCTTCTGTTTATCCTTCCCATTTCTGATGATCTAATGTAATAGTAGGTGTAGTACTTAAAAAGGCCCGTAGATGTCCTCCTAGGATCATAAATTAAACTGATGTTCGCTCCAAGTTGCCTCTTTTTCTGGGTGGCAGTGCAGAAGTTGTGAAATAGACCTTGTTTATGGAAAAGTGGTTATTTCTGTAGTTCAATAATTGCTGCAACTTGCTGAAAATTGTCCACATTTCATCTAGTTTGAACAGTTCTGCAAAAAATGTACTTCCAAAGTGCAACCAATCATGATTTAGACCTTGTTTATGGAAAAGTGGTTATTTCTGTAGTTCAATAATTGCTGCAACTTGCTGAAAATTGTCCACAGTGTTCCTATCATCTAGTTTGAACAGTTATGTTTAAAACATTGTATCCAGAGTGCAACCAAACATGAAATAGACCTTGTTTATGTTTGGTTTCTCCAATGTATTGTTTATTGCAAAGTGTACATGTAATGATATAAATGGTTAGGGTTAGAGGGTTAGGGTTTAGGGGGGGGGCTAGGGTTGGGGTTAGGGGTAGGGGTTAGGGTTAGTTTCTAGTTTTGAGTCGGTTGATCCACTTCCATCTCTGACACGTGGAAGCCGAAGGGGGGGTTAGGGTCAGAGGGTTGGGGGTTAAAGGGTTGGGGGTTAAGGGTTTTAGGGTTTGGGTGGGGGCTAGGGTTAGGGTGTTGGGGTTAGGGTTAGTTTCTAGTTTTGAGTCGGTTGATCCACTTCCATCTCTGACACGTGGAAGCCGAAGGGGGGGTTAGGGTTAGAGGGTTGGGGGTTAAAGGGTTGGGGGTTAAAGGGTTGGGGGTTAAAGGGTTGGGGGTTAAGGGTTGGGGGTTAAGGGTTTTAGGGTTTGGGTGGGGGCTAGGGTTAGGGTGTTGGGGTTAGGGTTAGTTTCTAGTTTTGAGTCGGTTGATCCACTTCCATCTCTGACACGTGGAAGCCGAAGGGGGGGTTAGGGTTAGAGGGTTAGGGTTAAAGGGTTAAGGGTTGGGGTTAAGGGTTTTAGGGTTAGGGGTTTTAGGGTTAGGGGGTAAGGGTTAGGGTGTTGGGGTTAGAATGGTTAAGGGTTGGGGGTTAGAATGGTTGGGGGATAGGGGTTAGAGTTAAAGGGTTTTAGGGTTAGGGGGTAAGGGTTAGGGGTAGGGGTTAGTTTCTAGTTTTGAGTCGGTTGATCCACTTCCATCTCTGACACGTGGAAGCCGAAGGGGGGGTTAGGGTTAGAGGGTTGGGGGTTAAAGGGTTGGGGGTTAAAGGGTTGGGGGTTAAAGGGTTCGGTGGTTAAGTGTTGGGGGTTAAGGGTTTTAGGGTTAGGGTTAGAGGGTTAGGGGGAGGGGCTAGGATTTGGGGGGGGCTAGGGTTAGGGTGTTGGGGTTAGGGTTAGTTTCTAGTTTTGAGTCGGTTGATCCACTTCCATCTCTGACACGTGGAAGCCGAAGGGGGGGTTAGGGTTAGAGGGTTAGGGTTAAGGGTTGGGGGTTAAGGGTTTTAGGGTTAGGAGTTTTAGGGTTAGGGGTTTTAGGGTTAGGGGAGGGGCTAGATTGTTGGGGTTGGGGTTAGGGTTAGTTTCTAGTTTTGAGTCGGTTGATCCACTTCCATCTCTGACACGTGGAAGCCGAAGGGGGGGGTTAGGGTTAGAGGGTTAGGGTTAAAGGGTTAAGGGTTGGGGTTAAGGGTTTTAGGGTTAGGGGTTTTAGGGTTAGGGGGTAAGGGTTACGGTGTTGGGGTTAGAATGGTTAAGGGTTGGGGGTTAAAGGGTTGGGGGTTAAGGGTTGGGGGTTAAGGGTTGGGGGTTAAGGGTTTTAGGGTTAGGAGTTTTAGGGTTAGGGGTTTTAGGGTTAGGGGAGGGGCTAGATTGTTGGGGTTGGGGTTAGGGTTAGTTTCTAGTTTTGAGTCGGTTGATCCACTTCCATCTCTGACACGTGGAAGCCGAAGGGGGGGTTAGGGTTAGAGGGTTAGGGTTAAAGGGTTAAGGGTTGGGGTTAAGGGTTTTAGGGTTAGGGGTTTTAGGGTTAGGGGGTAAGGGTTGGGGGTAGGGGTTAGTTTCTAGTTTTGAGTCGGTTGATCCACTTCCATCTCTGACACGTGGAAGCCGAAGGGGGGGTTAGGGTTAAAGGGTTGGGGGTTAAGGGTTTTAGGGTTAGGGGGTAAGGGTTAAGGTTAGGTTTTGAATATAATTGTGTTTAGTTTCAACTGGTTAGTTTTCCGGTGCACAGGCCTATCTTCTGTTTATCCTTCCCATTTCTGATGATCTAATGTAATAGTAGGTGTAGTACTTAAAAAGGCCCGTAGATGTCCTCCTAGGATCATAAATTAAACTGATGTACGCTCCAAGTTGCCTCTTTTTCTGGGTGGCAGTGCAGAAGTTGTGAAATAGACCTTGTTTATGGAAAAGTGGTTATTTCTGTAGTTCAATAATTGCTGCAACTTGCTGAAAATTGTCCACAGTGTTCCTATCATCTAGTTTGAACAGTTATGTTTAAAACATTGTATCCAGAGTGCAACCAAACATGAAATAGACCTTGTTTATGTTTGGTTTCTCCAATGTATTGTTTATTGCAAAGTGTACATGTAATGATATAAATGGTTAGGGTTAGAGGGTTAGGGTTAGGGGGGGGCTAGGGTTGGGGTTAGGGGTAGGGGTTAGGGTTAGTTTCTAGTTTTGAGTCGGTTGATCCACTTCCATCTCTGACACGTGGAAGCCGAAGGGGGGGTTAGGGTTAAAGGGTTGGGGGTTAAAGGGTTGGGGGTTAAAGGGTTGGGGGTTAAGGGTTGGGGGTTAAGGGTTGGGGGTTAAGGGTTTTAGGGTTAGGAGTTTTAGGGTTAGGGGTTTTAGGGTTAGGGGAGGGGCTAGATTGTTGGGGTTGGGGTTAGGGTTAGTTTCTAGTTTTGAGTCGGTTGATCCACTTCCATCTCTGACACGTGGAAGCCGAAGGGGGGGTTAGGGTTAGAGGGTTAGGGTTAAGGGTTGGGGTTAAGGGTTTTAGGGTTAGGGGTTTTAGGGTTAGGGGGTAAGGGTTAGGGTGTTGGGGTTAGAATGGTTAAGGGTTGGGGGTTAGAATGGTTTGGGGATAGGGGTTAGGGTTAGGGTTAAAGGGTTTTAGGGTTAGGGGGTAAGGGTTGGGGGTAGGGGTTAGTTTCTAGTTTTGAGTCGGTTGATCCACTTCCATCTCTGACACGTGGAAGCCGAAGGGGGGGTTAGTGTTAGAGGGTTAGGGTTAAAGGGTTGGGGGTTAAGGGTTTTAGGGTTAGGGTGTAAGGGTTAAGGTTAGGTTTTGAATATAATTGTGTTTAGTTTCAACTGGTTAGTTTTCCGGTGCACAGGCCTATCTTCTGTTTATCCTTCCCATTTCTGATGATCTAATGTAATCAGTTTAATTTATGATCCTAGGAGGACATCTACGGGCCTTTTTAAGTACTACACCTATAGTAGGTGTAGTACTTAAAAAGGCCCGTAGATGTCCTCCTAGGATCATAAATTAAACTGATGTACGCTCCAAGTTGCCTCTTTTTCTGGGTTGCAGTGCAGAAGTTGTGAAATAGACCTTGTTTATGGAAAAGTGGTTATTTCTGTAGTTCAATAATTGCTGCAACTTGCTGAAAATTGTCCACAGTGTTCCTATCATCTAGTTTGAACAGTTATGTTTAAAACATTGTATCCAGAGTGCAACCAAACATGAAATAGACCTTGTTTATGTTTGGTTTCTCCAATGTATTGTTTATTGCAAAGTGTACATGTAATGATATAAATGGTTAGGGTTAGAGGGTTGGGGTTAGGGGGGGGCTAGGGTTGGGGTTAGGGGTAGGGGTTAGGGTTAGTTTCTAGTTTTGAGTCGGTTGATCCACTTCCATCTCTGACACGTGGAAGCCGAAGGGGGGGTTAGGGTTAAAGGGTTGGGGGTTAAAGGGTTGGGGGTTAAAGGGTTGGGGGTTAAGGGTTGGGGGTTAAGGGTTTTAGGGTTAGGAGTTTTAGGGTTAGGGGTTTTAGGGTTAGGGGAGGGGCTAGATTGTTGGGGTTGGGGTTAGGGTTAGTTTCTAGTTTTGAGTCGGTTGATCCACTTCCATCTCTGACACGTGGAAGCCGAAGGGGGGGTTAGGGTTAGAGGGTTAGGGTTAAGGGTTGGGGTTAAGGGTTTTAGGGTTAGGGGGTAAGGGTTAGGGTGTTGGGGTTAGAATGGTTAAGGGTTGGGGGTTAGAATGGTTGGGGGATAGGGGTTAGGGTTAGGGTTAAAGGGTTTTAGGGTTAGGGGGTAAGGGTTGGGGGTAGGGGTTAGTTTCTAGTTTTGAGTCGGTTGATCCACTTCCATCTCTGACACGTGGAAGCCGAAGGGGGGGTTAGTGTTAGAGGGTTAGGGTTAAAGGGTTGGGGGTTAAGGGTTTTAGGGTTAGGGTGTAAGGGTTAAGGTTAGGTTTTGAATATAATTGTGTTTAGTTTCAACTGGTTAGTTTTCCGGTGCACAGGCCTATCTTCTGTTTATCCTTCCCATTTCTGATGATCTAATGTAATCAGTTTAATTTATGATCCTAGGAGGACATCTACGGGCCTTTTTAAGTACTACACCTATAGTAGGTGTAGTACTTAAAAAGGCCCGTAGATGTCCTCCTAGGATCATAAATTAAACTGATGTACGCTCCAAGTTGCCTCTTTTTCTGGGTTGCAGTGCAGAAGTTGTGAAATAGACCTTGTTTATGGAAAAGTGGTTATTTCTGTAGTTCAATAATTGCTGCAACTTGCTGAAAATTGTCCACAGTGTTCCTATCATCTAGTTTGAACAGTTATGTTTAAAACATTGTATCCAGAGTGCAACCAAACATGAAATAGACCTTGTTTATGTTTGGTTTCTCCAATGTATTGTTTATTGCAAAGTGTACATGTAATGATATAAATGGTTAGGGTTAGAGGGTTAGGGTTAGGGGGGGGCTAGGGTTGGGGGTTAAAGGGTTGGGGGTTAAGGGTTTTAGGGTTTGGGTGGGGGTAAGGGTTTTGGGGTTAAGGGTTTTGGGGTTATAGGGGAGGGGCTAGATTGTTGGGGTTGGGGTTAGGGTTAGTTTCTAGTTTTGAGTCGGTTGATCCACTTCCATCTCTGACACGTGGAAGCCGAAGGGGGGGTTAGGGTTAAAGGGTTGGGGGTTAAGGGTTTTAGGGTTAGGGGGTAAGGGTTAAGGTTAGGTTTTGAATATAATTGTGTTTAGTTTCAACTGGTTAGTTTTCCGGTGCACAGGCCTATCTTCTGTTTATCCTTCCCATTTCTGATGATCTAATGTAATCAGTTTATGATCCTAGGAGGACATCTACGGGCCTTTTTAAGTACTACACCTATAGTAGGTGTAGTACTTAAAAAGGCCCGTAGATGTCCTCCTAGGATCATAAATTAAACTGATGTACGCTCCAAGTTGCCTCTTTTTCTGGGTTGCAGTGCAGAAGTTGTGAAATAGACCTTGTTTATGGAAAAGTGGTTATTTCTGTAGTTCCATAATTGCTGCAACTTGCTGAAAATTGTCCACAGTGTTCCTATCATCTAGTTTGAACAGTTATGTTTAAAACATTGTATCCAGAGTGCAACCAAACATGAAATAGACCTTGTTTATGTTTGGTTTCTCCAATGTATTGTTTATTGCAAAGTGTACATGTAATGATATAAATGGTTAGGGTTAGAGGGTTAGGGTTAGGGGGGGGCTAGGGTTGGGGGTTAAAGGGTTTTAGGGTTTGGGTGGGGGCTAGGGTAAGGGTTTTGGGGTTAAGGGTTTTGGGGTTAAGGGTTTTGGGGTTAAGGGTTTTGGGGTTAAGGGTTTTGGGGTTATAGGGGAGGGGCTAGATTGTTGGGGTTGGGGTTAGGGTTAGTTTCTAGTTTTGAGTCGGTTGATCCACTTCCATCTCTGACACGTGGAAGCCGAAGGGGGGGTTAGGGTTAAAGGGTTGGGGGTTAAGGGTTTTAGGGTTAGGGGGTAAGGGTTAAGGTTAGGTTTTGAATATAATTGTGTTTAGTTTCAACTGGTTAGTTTTCCGGTGCACAGGCCTATCTTCTGTTTATCCTTCCCATTTCTGATGATCTAATGTAATCAGTTTAATTTATGATCCTAGGAGGACATCTACGGGCCTTTTTAAGTACTACACCTATAGTAGGTGTAGTACTTAAAAAGGCCCGTAGATGTCCCCCTAGGGTTAGGGGGTAAGGGTTAGGGTGTTGGGGTTAGAATGGTTAAGGGTTGGGGGTTAGAATGGTTGGGGGATAGGGGTTAGGGTTAGGGTTAAAGGGTTTTAGGGTTAGGGGGTAAGGGTTGGGGGTAGGGGTTAGTTTCTAGTTTTGAGTCGGTTGATCCACTTCCATCTCTGACACGTGGAAGCCGAAGGGGGGGTTAGTGTTAGAGGGTTAGGGTTAAAGGGTTGGGGGTTAAGGGTTTTAGGGTTAGGGTGTAAGGGTTAAGGTTAGGTTTTGAATATAATTGTGTTTAGTTTCAACTGGTTAGTTTTCCGGTGCACAGGCCTATCTTCTGTTTATCCTTCCCATTTCTGATGATCTAATGTAATAGTAGGTGTAGTACTTAAAAAGGCCCGTAGATGTCCTCCTAGGATCATAAATTAAACTGATGTACGCTCCAAGTTGCCTCTTTTTCTGGGTTGCAGTGCAGAAGTTGTGAAATAGACCTTGTTTATGGAAAAGTGGTTATTTCTGTGGTTCAATTAATGCAACTTGCTGAAAATATTCCACATTTCATCTAGTTTGAACAGTTCTGCAAAAAATGTACTTCCAGAGTGCAACCAGACATGAAATAGAACTTGTTTATGGAAAAGTGGTTATTTCTGTAAGTCATTGCTGCAACTTGCTGAAAATTGTCCACATTTCATCGAGTTTGAACAGTTCTGCAAAAAATGTACTTCCAGAGTGCAACCAAACATGAAATAGACCTTGTTTATGGAAAAGTGGTTATTTCTGTAGGTCATTGCTGCAACTTGCAGAAAATTGTCCACATTTCATCTAGTTTGAACAGTTCTGCAAAAAATGTACTTCCAGAGTGCAACCAAACATGACATAGACCTTGTTCATGGAAAAGTGGTTATTTCTGTAGGTCATTGCTGCAACTTGCAGAAAATTGTCCACATTTCATCTAGTTTGAACAGTTCTGCAAAAAATGTACTTCCAGAGTGCAACCAAACATGAAATAGACCTTGTTTATGGAAAAGTGGTTATTTCTGTGGTTCAATTAATGCAACTTGCAGAAAATTCTCCACAATTCATCTAGTTTGAACATCTCTGCAAAAAATGTACTTCCAGAGTGCAACCAAACATGAAATAGACCTTGTTTATGGAAAAGTGGTTATTTCTGTAGGTCATTGCTGCAACTTGCAGAAAATTGTCCACATTTCATCTAGTTTGAACAGTTCTGCAAAAAATGTACTTCCAGAGTGCAACCAAACATGAAATAGACCTTGTTTATGGAAAAGTGGTTATTTCTGTAAGTCATTGCTGCAACTTGCAGAAAATTGTCCACATTTCATCGAGTTTGAACAGTTCTGCAAAAAATGTACTTCCAGAGTGCAACCAAACATGAAATAGACCTTGTTTATGGAAAAGTGGTTATTTCTGTGGTTCAATTAATGCAACTTGCTGAAAATTGTCCACATTTCATCTAGTTTGAACAGTTCTGCAAAAAATGTACTTCCAGAGTGCAACCAAACATGAAATAGACCTTGTTTATGGAAAAGTGGTTATTTCTGTAAGTCATTGCTGCAACTTGCTGAAAATTGTCCACATTTCATCGAGTTTGAACAGTTCTGCAAAAAATGTACTTCCAGAGTGCAACCAAACATGAAATAGACCTTGTTTATGGAAAAGTGGTTATTTCTGTAGGTCATTGCTGCAACTTGCAGAAAATTGTCCACATTTCATCTAGTTTGAACAGTTCTGCAAAAAATGTACTTCCAGAGTGCAACCAAACATGAAATAGACCTTGTTTATGGAAAAGTGGTTATTTCTGTAGGTCATTGCTGCATCTTGCAGAAAATTCTCCACAATTCATCTAGTTTGAACATCTCTGCAAAAAATGTACTTCCAGAGTGCAACCAAACATGACATAGACCTTGTTCATGGAAAAGTGGTTATTTCTGTAGGTCATTGCTGCAACTTGCAGAAAATTGTCCACATTTCATCTAGTTTGAACAGTTCTGCAAAAAATGTACTTCCAGAGTGCAACCAAACATGAAATAGACCTTGTTTATGGAAAAGTGGTTATTTCTGTAGGTCATTGCTGCATCTTGCAGAAAATTGTCCACATTTCATCTAGTTTGAACAGTTCTGCAAAAAATGTACTTCCAGAGTGCAACCAAACATGAAATAGACCTTGTTTATGGAAAAGTGGTTATTTCTGTAGGTCATTGCTGCATCTTGCAGAAAATTGTCCACATTTCATCTAGTTTGAACAGTTCTGCAAAAAATGTACTTCCAGAGTGCAACCAAACATGAAATAGACCTTGTTTATGGAAAAGTGGTTATTTCTGTAGGTCATTGCTGCAACTTGCAGAAAATTGTCCACATTTCATCTAGTTTGAACAGTTCTGCAAAAAATGTACTTCCAGAGTGCAACCAACCATGAAATAGACCTTGTTTATGGAAAAGTGGTTATTTCTGTAGGTCATTGCTGCATCTTGCAGAAAATTGTCCACATTTCATCTAGTTTGAACAGTTCTGCAAAAAATGTACTTCCAGAGTGCAACCAAACATGAAATAGACCTTGTTTATGGAAAAGTGGTTATTTCTGTAGGTCATTGCTGCATCTTGCAGAAAATTCTCCACAATTCATCTAGTTTGAACATCTCTGCAAAAAATGTACTTCCAGAGTGCAACCAAACATGAAATAGACCTTGTTTATGGAAAAGTGGTTATTTCTGTAGGTCATTGCTGCAACTTGCAGAAAATTGTCCACATTTCATCTAGTTTGAACAGTTCTGCAAAAAATGTACTTCCAGAGTGCAACCAAACATGAAATAGACCTTGTTTATGGAAAAGTGGTTATTTCTGTAGGTCATTGCTGCAACTTGCAGAAAATTGTCCACATTTCATCTAGTTTGAACAGTTCTGCAAAAAATGTACTTCCAGAGTGCAACCAAACATGAAATAGACCTTGTTTATGGAAAAGTGGTTATTTCTGTAGGTCATTGCTGCAACTTGCAGAAAATTGTCCACATTTCATCTAGTTTGAACAGTTCTGCAAAAAATGTACTTCCAGAGTGCAACCAAACATGAAATAGACCTTGTTTATGGAAAAGTGGTTATTTCTGTAGGTCATTGCTGCATCTTGCAGAAACTTCTCCACAATTCATCTAGTTTGAACATCTCTGCAAAAAATGTACTTCCAGAGTGCAACCAAACATGAAATAGACCTTGTTTATGGAAAAGTGGTTATTTCTGTAGGTCATTGCTGCAACTTGCAGAAAATTGTCCACATTTCATCTAGTTTGAACATTTCTGCAAAAAATGTACTTCCAGAGTGCAACCAAACATGAAATAGACCTTGTTTATGGAAAAGTGGTTATTTCTGTAAGTCATTGCTGCAACTTGCAGAAAATTGTCCACATTTCATCGAGTTTGAACAGTTTTGCAAAAAATGTACTTCCAGAGTGCAACCAAACATGAAATAGACCTTGTTTATGGAAAAGTGGTTATTTCTGTGGTTCAATTAATGCAACTTGCTGAAAATTGTCCACATTTCATCTAGTTTGAACAGTTCTGCAAAAAATGTACTTCCAGAGTGCAACCAAACATGAAATAGACCTTGTTTATGGAAAAGTGGTTATTTCTGTAAGTCATTGCTGCAACTTGCTGAAAATTGTCCACATTTCATCGAGTTTGAACAGTTCTGCAAAAAATGTACTTCCAGAGTGCAACCAAACATGAAATAGACCTTGTTTATGGAAAAGTGGTTATTTCTGTAGGTCATTGCTGCATCTTGCAGAAAATTCTCCACAATTCATCTAGTTTGAACATCTGTGCAAAAAATGTACTTCCAGAGTGCAACCAAACATGAAATAGACCTTGTTTATGGAAAAGTGGTTATTTCTGTAGGTCATTGCTGCATCTTGCAGAAAATTGTCCACATTTCATCTAGTTTGAACATCTCTGCAAAAAATGTACTTCCAGAGTGCAACCAAACATGAAATAGACCTTGTTTATGGAAAAGTGGTTATTTCTGTAGGTCATTGCTGCAACTTGCAGAAAATTGTCCACATTTCATCTAGTTTGAACAGTTCTGCAAAAAATGTACTTCCAGAGTGCAACCAAACATGAAATAGACCTTGTTTATGGAAAAGTGGTTATTTCTGTAGGTCATTGCTGCATCTTGCAGAAAATTGTCCACATTTCATCTAGTTTGAACATCTCTGCAAAAAATGTACTTCCAGAGTGCAACCAAACATGAAATAGACCTTGTTTATGGAAAAGTGGTTATTTCTGTAGGTCATTGCTGCAACTTGCAGAAAATTGTCCACATTTCATCTAGTTTGAACAGTTCTGCAAAAAATGTACTTCCAGAGTGCAACCAAACATGAAATAGACCTTGTTTATGGAAAAGTGGTTATTTCTGTAGGTCATTGCTGCAACTTGCAGAAAATTGTCCACATTTCATCTAGTTTGAACAGTTCTGCAAAAAATGTACTTCCAGAGTGCAACCAAACATGAAATAGACCTTGTTTATGGAAAAGTGGTTATTTCTGTAGGTCATTGCTGCAACTTGCAGAAAATTGTCCACATTTCATCTAGTTTGAACAGTTCTGCAAAAAATGTACTTCCAGAGTGCAACCAAACATGAAATAGACCTTGTTTATGGAAAAGTGGTTATTTCTGTAGGTCATTGCTGCAACTTGCAGAAAATTGTCCACATTTCATCTAGTTTGAACAGTTCTGCAAAAAATGTACTTCCAGAGTGCAACCAAACATGAAATAGACCTTGTTTATGGAAAAGTGGTTATTTCTGTAGGTCATTGCTGCATCTTGCAGAAACTTCTCCACAATTCATCTAGTTTGAACATCTCTGCAAAAAATGTACTTCCAGAGTGCAACCAAACATGAAATAGACCTTGTTTATGGAAAAGTGGTTATTTCTGTAGGTCATTGCTGCAACTTGCAGAAAATTGTCCACATTTCATCTAGTTTGAACAGTTCTGCAAAAAATGTACTTCCAGAGTGCAACCAAACATGAAATAGACCTTGTTTATGGAAAAGTGGTTATTTCTGTAAGTCATTGCTGCAACTTGCAGAAAATTGTCCACATTTCATCGAGTTTGAACAGTTCTGCAAAAAATGTACTTCCAGAGTGCAACCAAACATGAAATAGACCTTGTTTATGGAAAAGTGGTTATTTCTGTGGTTCAATTAATGCAACTTGCTGAAAATTGTCCACATTTCATCTAGTTTGAACAGTTCTGCAAAAAATGTACTTCCAGAGTGCAACCAAACATGAAATAGACCTTGTTTATGGAAAAGTGGTTATTTCTGTAAGTCATTGCTGCAACTTGCTGAAAATTGTCCACATTTCATCGAGTTTGAACAGTTCTGCAAAAAATGTACTTCCAGAGTGCAACCAAACATGAAATAGACCTTGTTTATGGAAAAGTGGTTATTTCTGTAGGTCATTGCTGCATCTTGCAGAAAATTCTCCACAATTCATCTAGTTTGAACATCTGTGCAAAAAATGTACTTCCAGAGTGCAACCAAACATGAAATAGACCTTGTTTATGGAAAAGTGGTTATTTCTGTAAGTCATTGCTGCAACTTGCTGAAAATTGTCCACATTTCATCGAGTTTGAACAGTTCTGCAAAAAATGTACTTCCAGAGTGCAACCAAACATGAAATAGACCTTGTTTATGGAAAAGTGGTTATTTCTGTAGGTCATTGCTGCATCTTGCAGAAAATTCTCCACAATTCATCTAGTTTGAACATCTGTGCAAAAAATGTACTTCCAGAGTGCAACCAAACATGAAATAGACCTTGTTTATGGAAAAGTGGTTATTTCTGTAGGTCATTGCTGCATCTTGCAGAAAATTGTCCACATTTCATCTAGTTTGAACATCTCTGCAAAAAATGTACTTCCAGAGTGCAACCAAACATGAAATAGACCTTGTTTATGGAAAAGTGGTTATTTCTGTAGGTCATTGCTGCAACTTGCAGAAAATTGTCCACATTTCATCTAGTTTGAACAGTTCTGCAAAAAATGTACTTCCAGAGTGCAACCAAACATGAAATAGACCTTGTTTATGGAAAAGTGGTTATTTCTGTAGGTCATTGCTGCATCTTGCAGAAAATTGTCCACATTTCATCTAGTTTGAACATCTCTGCAAAAAATGTACTTCCAGAGTGCAACCAAACATGAAATAGACCTTGTTTATGGAAAAGTGGTTATTTCTGTAGGTCATTGCTGCAACTTGCAGAAAATTGTCCACATTTCATCTAGTTTGAACAGTTCTGCAAAAAATGTACTTCCAGAGTGCAACCAAACATGAAATAGACCTTGTTTATGGAAAAGTGGTTATTTCTGTAGGTCATTGCTGCAACTTGCAGAAAATTGTCCACATTTCATCTAGTTTGAACAGTTCTGCAAAAAATGTACTTCCAGAGTGCAACCAAACATGAAATAGACCTTGTTTATGGAAAAGTGGTTATTTCTGTAGGTCATTGCTGCAACTTGCAGAAAATTGTCCACATTTCATCTAGTTTGAACAGTTCTGCAAAAAATGTACTTCCAGAGTGCAACCAAACATGAAATAGACCTTGTTTATGGAAAAGTGGTTATTTCTGTAGGTCATTGCTGCAACTTGCAGAAAATTGTCCACATTTCATCTAGTTTGAACAGTTCTGCAAAAAATGTACTTCCAGAGTGCAACCAAACATGAAATAGACCTTGTTTATGGAAAAGTGGTTATTTCTGTAGGTCATTGCTGCATCTTGCAGAAACTTCTCCACAATTCATCTAGTTTGAACATCTCTGCAAAAAATGTACTTCCAGAGTGCAACCAAACATGAAATAGACCTTGTTTATGGAAAAGTGGTTATTTCTGTAAGTCATTGCTGCAACTTGCAGAAAATTGTCCACATTTCATCGAGTTTGAACAGTTCTGCAAAAAATGTACTTCCAGAGTGCAACCAAACATGAAATAGACCTTGTTTATGGAAAAGTGGTTATTTCTGTGGTTCAATTAATGCAACTTGCTGAAAATTGTCCACATTTCATCTAGTTTGAACAGTTCTGCAAAAAATGTACTTCCAGAGTGCAACCAAACATGAAATAGACCTTGTTTATGGAAAAGTGGTTATTTCTGTAAGTCATTGCTGCAACTTGCTGAAAATTGTCCACATTTCATCGAGTTTGAACAGTTCTGCAAAAAATGTACTTCCAGAGTGCAACCAAACATGAAATAGACCTTGTTTATGGAAAAGTGGTTATTTCTGTAGGTCATTGCTGCATCTTGCAGAAAATTCTCCACAATTCATCTAGTTTGAACATCTGTGCAAAAAATGTACTTCCAGAGTGCAACCAAACATGAAATAGACCTTGTTTATGGAAAAGTGGTTATTTCTGTAGGTCATTGCTGCATCTTGCAGAAAATTGTCCACATTTCATCTAGTTTGAACATCTCTGCAAAAACTGTACTTCCAGAGTGCAACCAAACATGAAATAGACCTTGTTTATGGAAAAGTGGTTATTTCTGTAGGTCATTGCTGCAACTTGCAGAAAATTGTCCACATTTCATCTAGTTTGAACAGTTCTGCAAAAAATGTACTTCCAGAGTGCAACCAAACATGAAATAGACCTTATTTATGGAAAAGTGGTTATTTCTGTGGTTCAATTAATGCAACGTGCTGAAAATATTCCACATTTCATCTAGTTTGAACAGTTCTGCAAAAAATGTACTTCCAGAGTGCAACCAAACATGAAATAGAACCTTGTTTATGGAAAAGTGGTTATTTCTGTAAGTCATTGCTGCAACTTGCTGAAAATTGTCCACATTTCATCTAGTTTGAACAGTTCTGCAAAAAATGTACTTCCAGAGTGCAACCAAACATGAAATAGACCTTGTTTATGGAAAAGTGGTTATTTCTGTGGTTCAATTAATGCAACTTGCTGAAAATTGTCCACATTTCATCTAGTTTGAACAGTTCTGCAAAAAATGTACTTCCAGAGTGCAACCAAACATGAAATAGACCTTGTTTATGGAAAAGTGGTTATTTCTGTAAGTCATTGCTGCAACTTGCTGAAAATTGTACACATTTCATCGAGTTTGAACAGTTCTGCAAAAAATGTACTTCCAGAGTGCAACCAAACATGAAATAAACATTGTTTATGGAAAAGTGGTTATTTCTGTAGGTCATTGCTGCAACTTGCAGAAAATTGTCCACATTTCATCTAGTTTGAACAGTTCTGCAAAAAATGTACTTCCAGAGTGCAACCAAACATGAAATAGACCTTGTTTATGGAAAAGTGGTTATTTCTGTAGGTCATTGCTGCAACTTGCAGATAATTGTCCACATTTCAACTAGTTTGAACAGTTCTGCAAAAAATGTACTTCCAGAGTGCAACCAAACATGAAATAGACCTTATTTATGGAAAAGTGGTTATTTCTGTGGTTCAATTAATGCAACGTGCTGAAAATATTCCACATTTCATCTAGTTTGAACAGTTCTGCAAAAAATGTACTTCCAGAGTGCAACCAAACATGAAATAGAACCTTGTTTATGGAAAAGTGGTTATTTCTGTAAGTCATTGCTGCAACTTGCTGAAAATTGTCCACATTTCATCTAGTTTGAACAGTTCTGCAAAAAATGTACTTCCAGAGTGCAACCAAACATGAAATAGACCTTGTTTATGGAAAAGTGGTTATTTCTGTGGTTCAATTAATGCAACTTGCTGAAAATTGTCCACATTTCATCTAGTTTGAACAGTTCTGCAAAAAATGTACTTCCAGAGTGCAACCAAACATGAAATAGACCTTGTTTATGGAAAAGTGGTTATTTCTGTAAGTCATTGCTGCAACTTGCTGAAAATTGTACACATTTCATCGAGTTTGAACAGTTCTGCAAAAAATGTACTTCCAGAGTGCAACCAAACATGAAATAAACATTGTTTATGGAAAAGTGGTTATTTCTGTAGGTCATTGCTGCAACTTGCAGAAAATTGTCCACATTTCATCTAGTTTGAACAGTTCTGCAAAAAATGTACTTCCAGAGTGCAACCAAACATGAAATAGACCTTGTTTATGGAAAAGTGGTTATTTCTGTAGGTCATTGCTGCAACTTGCAGAAAATTGTCCACATTTCATCTAGTTTGAACAGTTCTGCAAAAAATGTACTTCCAGAGTGCAACCAAACATGAAATAGACCTTGTTTATGGAAAAGTGGTTATTTCTGTAGGTCATTGCTGCATCTTGCAGAAAATTCTCCACAATTCATCTAGTTTGAACATCTCTGCAAAAAATGTACTTCCAGAGTGCAACCAAACATGAAATAAACATTGTTTATGGAAAAGTGGTTATTTCTGTAGGTCATTGCTGCAACTTGCAGAAAATTGTCCACATTTCATCTAGTTTGAACAGTTCTGCAAAAAATGTACTTCCAGAGTGCAACCAAACATGAAATAGACCTTGTTTATGGAAAAGTGGTTATTTCTGTAGGTCATTGCTGCAACTTGCAGAAAATTGTCCACATTTCATCTAGTTTGAACAGTTCTGCAAAAAATGTACTTCCAGAGTGCAACCAAACATGAAATAGACCTTGTTTATGGAAAAGTGGTTATTTCTGTAGGTCATTGCTGCATCTTGCAGAAAATTCTCCACAATTCATCTAGTTTGAACATCTCTGCAAAAAATGTACTTCCAGAGTGCAACCAAACATGAAATAGACCTTGTTTATGGAAAAGTGGTTATTTCTGTAGGTCATTGCTGCAACTTGCAGAAAATTGTCCACATTTCATCTAGTTTGAACAGTTCTGCAAAAAATGTACTTCCAGAGTGCAACCAAACATGAAATAGACCTTGTTTATGGAAAAGTGGTTATTTCTGTGGTTCAATTAATGCAACTTGCTGAAAATATTCCACATTTCATCTAGTTTGAACAGTTCTGCAAAAAATGTACTTCCAGAGTGCAACCAAACATGAAATAGACCTTGTTTATGGAAAAGTGGTTATTTCTGTAGGTCATTGCTGCAACTTGCAGAAAATTGTCCACATTTCATCTAGTTTGAACAGTTCTGCAAAAAATGTACTTCCAGAGTGCAACCAAACATGAAATAGACCTTGTTTATGGAAAAGTGGTTATTTCTGTAGGTCATTGCTGCATCTTGCAGAAAATTCTCCACAATTCATCTAGTTTGAACATCTCTGCAAAAAATGTACTTCCAGAGTGCAACCAAACATTATATAGACCTTGTTTATGGAAAAGTGGTTATTTCTGTAGGTCATTGCTGCAACTTGCAGAAAATTGTCCACATTTCATCTAGTTTGAACAGTTCTGCAAAAAATGTACTTCCAGAGTGCAACCAAACATGCCATAGACCTTGTTCATGGAAAAGTGGTTATTTCTGTAGGTCATTGCTGCAACTTGCAGAAAATTGTCCACATTTCATCTAGTTTGAACAGTTCTGCAAAAAATGTACTTCCAGAGTGCAACCAAACATGAAATAGACCTTGTTTATGGAAAACTGGTTATTTCTGTGGTTCAATTAATGCAACTTGCTGAAAATTGTCCACATTTCATCTAGTTTGAACAGTTCTGCCAAAAATGTACTTCCAGAGTGCAACCAAACATGAAATAGACCTTGTTTATGGAAAAGTGGTTATTTCTGTAGGTCATTGCTGCAACTTGCAGAAAATTGTCCACATTTCATCTAGTTTGAACAGTTCTGCAAAAAATGTACTTCCAGAGTGCAACCAAACATGACATAGACCTTGTTCATGGAAAAGTGGTTATTTCTGTAGGTCATTGCTGCAACTTGCAGAAAATTGTCCACATTTCATCTAGTTTGAACAGTTCTGCAAAAAATGTACTTCCAGAGTGCAACCAAACATGAAATAGACCTTGTTTATGGAAAAGTGGTTATTTCTGTGGTTCAATTAATGCAACTTGCTGAAAATTGTCCACATTTCATCTAGTTTGAACAGTTCTGCAAAAAATGTACTTCCAGAGTGCAACCAAACATGAAATAGACCTTGTTTATGGAAAAGTGGTTATTTCTGTAGGTCATTGCTGCATCTTGCAGAAAATTCTCCACAATTCATCTAGTTTGAACATCTCTGCAAAAAATGTACTTCCAGAGTGCAACCAAACATGAAATAGACCTTGTTTATGGAAAAGTGGTTATTTCTGTAGGTCATTGCTGCAACTTGCAGAAAATTGTCCACATTTCATCTAGTTTGAACAGTTCTGCAAAAAATGTACTTTCCAGAGTGCAACCAAACATGACATAGACCTTGTTCATGGAAAAGTGGTTATTTCTGTGGTTCAATTAATGCAACTTGCTGAAAATTGTCCACATTTCATCTAGTTTGAACGGTTCTGCAAAAAATGTACTTCCAGAGTGCAACCAAACATGAAATAGACCTTGTTTATGGAAAAGTGGTTATTTCTGTAGGTCATTGCTGCAACTTGCAGAAAATTGTCCACATTTCATCTAGTTTGAACGGTTCTGCAAAAAATGTACTTCCAGAGTGCAACCAAACATGAAATAGACCTTGTTTATGGAAAAGTGGTTATTTCATCTAGTTTGAACAGTTCTGCAAAAAATGTACTTCCAGAGTGCAACCAAACATGAAATAGACCTTGTTTATGGAAAAGTGGTTATTTCTGTGGTTCAATTAATGCAACTTGCTGAAAATTGTCAACATTTCATCTAGTTTGAACAGTTCTGCAAAAAATGTACTTCCAGAGTGCAACCAAACATGAAATAGACCTTGTTTATGGAAAAGTGGTTATTTCTGTGGTTCAATTAATGCAACTTGCTGAAAATTGTCCACATTTCATCTAGTTTGAACAGTTCTGCAAAAAATGTACTTCCAGAGTGCAACTAAACATTGTTTATGGAAAAGTGGTTATTTCTGTAGGTCATTGCTGCAACTTGCAGAAAATTGTCCACATTTCATCTAGTTTGAACAGTTCTGCAAAAAATGTACTTCCAGAGTGCAACCAAACATGAAACAGACCTTGTTTATGGAAAAGTGTTTATTTCTGTAGGTCAATTGCTGAAAATTGTCCACATTTCATCTAGTTTGAACAGTTATGTTTAAAACGTATCCAGACTTGCAACCAAACATGAAACAGACCTTGTTTATGGAAAAGTGGTTATTTAGGTAGGTCAATTGCTGCAACAATGCTGAAAATACCTGCAATAGAATTGTGAAAATATCTGACCAATACATTGCTAGGTACTTTCAGGTTGACAGTACAAAAATACAACAACAACAACATGTACATAAACACTGCAACATAAAAAAGTTACAACGTGAAATCTCCTCTATTCCATTCAAACAGAAGAGGACCAAGTAGTGCAGGGACAAGTGGTGCTGTTGTTACGCCCCTGAAAACAAAATGATCACATTACTCACAATTTCTATCAACTAATGACTTAATGCATCTTTTGACTGTATATTGAGGAAGCATAATCACTTCTACTGGATAATTGATAGGTACAGTAGTGAACTGAAGGGTTGTCCCAACTTGTTCAAATCATTATAATACTACTACTAATAATAGTTAAAAGCAGTGCTCCTTATCAGTCCAGTATGTGTGCAGGTATATGTGCTTACACCCAGCCTTTCTTGGTATTGCTGGTTGTAGTACATATACCTGCATACATACTGGACAGTAGGTGGCAATGGTACTGTATATGGGGTGCAACAAACTTACCTGAGACTCCCTGTCTCTGCATATCTGCCCCCAGTTCTGCTGTCTGTGTGCCATCTGCCCTAGCAGGGGCTAAAATCTGATATCAACTTTGGAGGGGACAATTACATGACATTTTCTCAAGAGCAATTCCTGAAAAAACACCAAAAGTAGTGCTGTAACACATAGCCTACGCTGTAATATGTTAAATGTATATTGAGGAACCATAATCACTACTACTGGATAATTCATAGGTACAGTAGTTAACTGAAGGGTTGTCCCAACTTGTTCAAATCATTATAATACTACTACTAATAATAGTTATAGCAGTGTTCCTTATCAGTCCAGTATGTATGCAGGTATATGTACTTACAACCAGCCAGTAGGTGGCAATGGTACTGTACACTGACTGTATATGGGGTGCAACAAACTTACCTGAGACTCCCTGTCTCTGCCAGTCTGTCCCTGCATATCTGTCCCCAATTCTGCTGTCTGTGTGCCATCTGCCCTAGCAGGGGCTAAAATCTGTTATCAACTTTGGAGGGGACAATTACATGACATTTTCTCAAGAGCAATTCATGAAAAAACACCAAAAGTAGTGCTGTAACACATAGCCTACGCTGTAATATGTTAAATGTATATTGAGGAACCATAATCACTACTACTGGATAATTGATAGGTACAGTAGTGAACTGAAGGGTTGTCCCAACTTGTTCAAACACATAGCCTACGCTGTAATATGTTAAATGTATATTGAGGAAGCATAATCACTACTACTGGATAATTGATAGGTACAGTAGTGAACTGAAGGGTTGTCCCAACTTGTTCAAATCATTATAATACTACTACTAATAATAGTTAAAAGCAGTGCTCCTTATCAGTCCAGTATGTGTGCAGGTATATGTGCTTACACCCAGCCTTTCTTGGTATTGCTGGTTGTAGTACATATACCTGCATACATACTGGACAGTAGGTGGCAATGGTACTGTATATGGGGTGCAACAAACTTACCTGAGACTCCCTGTCTCTGCCAGTCTGTCCCTGCATATCTGTGTGCCATCTGCCCTAGCAGGGGCTAAAATCTGTTATCAACTTTGGAGGGGACAATTACATGACATTTTCTCAAGAGCAATTCCTGAAAAAACACCAAAAGTAGTGCTGTAACACATAGCCTACGTTGTAATATGTTAAATGCATATTGAGGAACCATAATCACTACTACTGGATAATTCATAGGTACAGTAGTTAACTGAAGGGTTGTCCCAACTTGTTCAAATCATTATAATACTACTACTAATAATAGTTATAGCAGTGTTCCTTATCAGTCCAGTATGTATGCAGGTATATGTACTTACAACCAGCCAGTAGGTGGCAATGGTACTGTACACTGACTGTATATGGGGTGCAACAAACTTACCTGAGACTCCCTGTCTCTGCCAGTCTGTCCCTGCATATCTGTCCCCAATTCTGCTGTCTGTGTGCCATCTGCCCTAGCAGGGGCTAAAATCTGTTATCAACTTTGGAGGGGACAATTACATGACATTTTCTCAAGAGCAATTCATGAAAAAACACCAAAAGTAGTGCTGTAACACATAGCCTACGCTGTAATATGTTAAATGTATATTGAGGAACCATAATCACTACTACTGGATAATTGATAGGTACAGTAGTGAACTGAAGGGTTGTCCCAACTTGTTCAAATCATTATAATACTACTACTAATAATAGTTAAAAGCAGTGCTCCTTATCAGTCCAGTATGTGTGCAGGTATATGTGCTTACACCCAGCCTTTCTTGGTATTGCTGGTTGTAGTACATATACCTGCATACATACTGGACAGTAGGTGGCAATGGTACTGTACACTGACTGTATATGGGGCGCAACAAACTTACCTGAGACTCCCTGTCCCTGCATATCTGTCCCCAGTTCTGCTGTCTGTGTGCCATCTGCCCTAGCAGGGGCTAAAATCTGTTATCAACTTTGGAGGGGACAATTACATGACATTTTCTCAAGAGCAATTCCTGAAAAAACACCAAAAGTAGTGCTGTAACACATAGCCTACGCTGTAATATGTTAAATGTATATTGAGGAACCATAATCACTACTACTGGATAATTGATAGGTACAGTAGTGAACTGAAGGGTTGTCCCAACTTGTTCAAATCATTATAATACTACTACTAATAATAGTTAAAAGCAGTGCTCCTTATCAGTCCAGTATGTGTGCAGGTATATGTGCTTACACCCAGCCTTTCTTGGTATTGCTGGTTGTAGTACATATACCTGCATACATACTGGACAGTAGGTGGCAATGGTACTGTATATGGGGTGCAACAAACTTACCTGAGACTCCCTGTCTCTGCATATCTGCCCCCAGTTCTGCTGTCTGTGTGCCATCTGCCCTAGCAGGGGCTAAAATCTGATATCAACTTAGAAGGGACAATTACATGACATTTTCTCAAGAGCAATTCCTGAAAAAACACCAAAAGTAGTGCTGTAACACATAGCCTACGTTGTAATATGTTAAATGCATATTGAGGAACCATAATCACTACTACTGGATAATTCATAGGTACAGTAGTTAACTGAAGGGTTGTCCCAACTTGTTCAAATCATTATAATACTACTACTAATAATAGTTATAGCAGTGTTCCTTATCAGTCCAGTATGTATGCAGGTATATGTACTTACAACCAGCCAGTAGGTGGCAATGGTACTGTACACTGACTGTATATGGGGTGCAACAAACTTACCTGAGACTCCCTGTCTCTGCCAGTCTGTCCCTGCATATCTGTCCCCAATTCTGCTGTCTGTGTGCCATCTGCCCTAGCAGGGGCTAAAATCTGTTATCAACTTTGGAGGGGACAATTACATGACATTTTCTCAAGAGCAATTCATGAAAAAACACCAAAAGTAGTGCTGTAACACATAGCCTACGCTGTAATATGTTAAATGTATATTGAGGAACCATAATCACTACTACTGGATAATTGATAGGTACAGTAGTGAACTGAAGGGTTGTCCCAACTTGTTCAAATCATTATAATACTACTACTAATAATAGTTAAAAGCAGTGCTCCTTATCAGTCCAGTATGTGTGCAGGTATATGTGCTTACACCCAGCCTTTCTTGGTATTGCTGGTTGTAGTACATATACCTGCATACATACTGGACAGTAGGTGGCAATGGTACTGTACACTGACTGTATATGGGGCGCAACAAACTTACCTGAGACTCCCTGTCCCTGCATATCTGTCCCCAGTTCTGCTGTCTGTGTGCCATCTGCCCTAGCAGGGGCTAAAATCTGTTATCAACTTTGGAGGGGACAATTACATGACATTTTCTCAAGAGCAATTCCTGAAAAAACACCAAAAGTAGTGCTGTAATATGTTAAATGTATATTGAGGAACCATAATCACTACTACTGGATAATTGATAGGTACTGTAGTGAACTGAAGGGTTGTCCCAACTTGGTCAAATCATTATAATACTACTACTAATAATATTTAAGCAGTGTTCCTTATCAGTCCAGTATGTGTGCAGGTATATGTGCTACAACCAGCCTTTCTTGGTATAGCTGGTTGTAGTACATATACCGGCATACATACTGGACAGTAGGTGGCAATGGTACTGTATATGGGGTGCAACAAACTTACCTGAGACTCCCTGCCTCTGCCAGTCTGTCCCTGCATATCTGTCCCCAGTTCTGCTGTCTGTGTAGGGGCTAGCAGGGGCTAAAATCTGATATCAACTTAGGAGGGACAATTACATGACATTTTCTCAAGAGCAATTCCTGAAAAAACACCAAAAGTAGTGCTGTAACACATAGCCTACGCTGTAATATGTTAAATGTATATTGAGGAACCATAATCACTACTACTGGATAATTGATAGGTACAGTAGTTAACTGAAGGGTTGTTCAAATCATTATAATACTACTACTAATAATAGTTATAGCAGTGTTCCTTATCAGTCCAGTATGTATGCAGGTATATGTACTTACAACCAGCCTTTCATCATTTATTTCAACGTGTTACAACGTGAAATCGCCTCTATTCCATTCAAACCGTAGAGGACCAAACTACATCTCCCATAATGCAACGCCAGCACAGGTGGCCAGCAAAGATAATCGTCTACATCCAGAAAGGCTTGCTAGCTAGCAACAGCAGCACTTTTAGCACTCTGTAAACTATATTAATAACAACAATAAAACTCTGAAAGTTACATGTTTCAATAGTCTCACACTCCCTTATAACAATATCTACAGCATTAACCTTGGGATGTTTAATCTATTTCATGTTATGGACTTCTACAAAGGAGTAATTTGCAACACATACCCTTCTCTATGTGTTTTCTCGGACTGAGGAGAACTGGAGCTACACCATGGTGTTAGTCGGTGACACGAGCGCCCAGATGAAATCAACCAATAAGAATGCTTGAATGATGAGATCCAACCAATAAGAATGCTTGAACATTAAATACACATTTCTTTCGAGGCAGGTGGAAACATAACCAACCTTGTTAACAGACGATAGCAAAAGTTCAATTTTTGACAACTCCACATAAATTGAATAGGTACTAGCTAGCTAGCTTGATAGTTAATGTTTGCGCGCCAGCTCTGCAAATTCAGCAAGTGTGTGTGTGAACGCATCCAACGTTAACCTCAAGTCAATTAGTTTAATTAGTTAGCTAAACTAATGACCTACAGTGGATCAAACCATTGAGGCAAAGGGCGGGGGTCGCAGTCTTTTGAAACTTAAAAACGCGCTATTAGTGTCTATAATCAGCTTAAGTGCTTTCATTGCGTTCATTCATATTATTGAAATTACATAGATATGTTTACAGTGATATATTGGGGGGGGGGGGGGGGGGGGGGGGGGGAATCATATTTTTCCCAGGATAGGGGGATCGTGTCCCCCCTGGGATTTCTGCCTATGCACGTGATATCTCCTCACTCACGTGGTTGATTGAAGGACGAACTGAGTTGTGTTGATGGCAAAGATGAAGAAGGAGGGATGACTAGAAACGATTCAGTTGACCTGTTTATGTGTGGAGTAATTGTCGGAGTAGAGGAATTTGTGTAATTCAGGTAAAAAAATAACCCAATGTTTATATCACAGGACAAATTAGCTAGCAAGTTAACTAGCTAAATTGCCATACAAGTCTAGCTACCATCGCGTTTTTGTCCATTTGGGATCCTGTGTATGCGGTAGATTTTTTGCCGTGTTTTCGTCCACTTGGGGAATGGGAGATACGGGTCCAGATTTTTTGTTGTTGTTGTTTCCAGTGATGTGTGTCCTCCGAAGTTGGTGTAACTGCTCCAGTGTTTGGGTTAGGGGTTAGGTTTAGGGTTAGGGGTTAGGGTTAAGGGTTAGGTTTCTAGTTTTGAGTCTGTTGATCTAGGGTGTTAGGGTTACGGGGGTTAGGGTTTGAATATAATTGTGTTTTGTTTCAACTGGTTAGGGTTAGGTTTCTAGTTTTGAGTCTGTTGATCCAGGGTTAGGGTTACGAGGGTTGGGGTTAGGGTTAGGTTTTGAATATAATTGTGTTTCGTTTCAACTGGTTAGTTGTAAGGTGCACAGGCCTATCTCCTGTTTATCCCTCCTGTTTCTGATCTAATATAATAGGTGTAGTACTTAAAAAGGCCCGTAGATGTCCTCCTAGGATCATAAATTAAACTTGAGGTAAATTCCAAGTTCCCTCTTTTTCTGGGTGGCAGTGCAGAAGTCGATGTGGTGAGAGATTCATTCAACCATAGTGTTGTTAAATATGAACATTAAATGGTTTTATTGTTTTGTTAAAGGAAAGGAAAAACCTAAAAGTAGTGCTGTAACACATAGCCTACGCTGTAATATGTTAAATGTATATTGAGGAACCATAATCACTACTACTGGATAATTGATAGGTACAGTAGTGAACTGAAGGGTTGTCCCAACTTGGTCAAATCATTATAATACTACTACTAATAATAGTTAAAGCAGTGTTCCTTATCAGTCCAGTATGTGTGCAGGTATATGTGCTACAACCAGCCTTTCTTGGTATTGCTGGTTGTAGTACATATACCGGCATACATACTGGACAGTAGGTGGCAATGGTACTGTACACTGACTGTATATGGGGTGCAACAAACTTACCTGAGACTCCCTGTCTCTGCCAGTCTGCCCCTGCATATCTGTCCCCAGTTCTGCTGTCTGTGTAGGGGCTAAAATCTGTTATCAACTTTGGAGGGGACAATTACATGACATTTTCTCAAGAGCAATTCCTGAAAAAACACCGAAAGTAGTGCTGTAACACATAGCCTACGCTGTAATATGTTAAATGTATATTGAGGAACCATAATCACTACTACTGGATAATTGATAGGTACAGTAGTTAACTGAAGGGTTGTCCCAACTTGTTCAAATCATTATAATACTACTACTAATAATAGTTAAAAGCAGTGTTCCTTATCAGTCCAGTATGTGTGCAGGTATATGTGCTTACACCCAGCCTTTCTTGGTATTGCTGGTTGTAGTACATATACCTGCATACATACTGGACAGTAGGTGGCAATGGTACTGTACACTGACTGTATATGGGGCGCAACAAACTTACCTGAGACTCCCTGTCCCTGCATATCTGTCCCCAGTTCTGCTGTCTGTGTGCCATCTGCCCTAGCAGGGGCTAAAATCTGTTATCAACTTTGGAGGGGTTAATTACATGACATTTTCTCAAGAGCAATTCCTGAAAAAACACCAAAAGTAGTGCTGTAACACATAGCCTACGCTATAATATGTTAAATGTATATTGAGGAACCATAATCACTACTACTGGATAATTGATAGGTACTGTAGTGAACTGAAGGGTTGTCCCAACTTGGTCAAATCATTATAATACTACTACTAATAATATTTAAGCAGTGTTCCTTATCAGTCCAGTATGTGTGCAGGTATATGTGCTACAACCAGCCTTTCTTGGTATAGCTGGTTGTAGTACATATACCGGCATACATACTGGACAGTAGGTGGCAATGGTACTGTATATGGGGTGCAACAAACTTACCTGAGACTCCCTGTCTCTGCCAGTCTGTCCCTGCATATCTGTCCCCAGTTCTGCTGTCTGTGTAGGGGCTAGCAGGGGCTAAAATCTGATATCAACTTAGAAGGGACAATTACATGATATTTTCTCAAGAGCAATTCCTGAAAAAACACCAAAAGTAGTGCTGTAACACATAGCCTACGCTGTAATATGTTAAATGTATATTGAGGAACCATAATCACTACTACTGGATAATTGATAGGTACAGTAGTGAACTGAAGGGTTGTCCCAACTTGTTCAAATCATTATAATACTACTACTAATAATAGTTAAAAGCAGTGCTCCTTATCAGTCCAGTATGTGTGCAGGTATATGTGCTTACACCCAGCCTTTCTTGGTATTGCTGGTTGTAGTACATATACCTGCATACATACTGGACAGTAGGTGGCAATGGTACTGTATATGGGGTGCAACAAACTTACCTGAGACTCCCTGTCTCTGCCAGTCTGCCCCTGCATATCTGTCCCCAGTTCTGCTGTCTGTGTGCCATCTGCCCTAGCAGGGGCTAAAATCTGATATTAACTTTGGAGGGGACAATTACATGACATTTTCTCAAGAGCAATTCCTGAAAAAACACCAAAAGTAGTGCTGTAACACATAGCCTACGCTGTAATATGTTAAATGTATATTGAGGAACCATAATCACTACTACTGGATAATTGATAGGTACAGTAGTGAACTGAAGGGTTGTCCCAACTTGTTCAAATCATTATAATACTACTACTAATAATAGTTAAAAGCAGTGCTCCTTATCAGTCCAGTATGTGTGCAGGTATATGTGCTTACACCCAGCCTTTCTTGGTATTGCTGGTTGTAGTACATATACCTGCATACATACTGGACAGTAGGTGGCAATGGTACTGTACACTGACTGTATATGGGGCGCAACAAACTTACCTGAGACTCCCTGTCCCTGCATATCTGTCCCCAGTTCTGCTGTCTGTGTGCCATCTGCCCTAGCAGGGGCTAAAATCTGTTATCAACTTTGGAGGGGACAATTACATGACATTTTCTCAAGAGCAATTCCTGAAAAAACACCAAAAGTAGTGCTGTAACACATAGCCTACGCTGTAATATGTTAAATGTATATTGAGGAACCATAATCACTACTACTGGATAATTGATAGGTACAGTAGTGAACTGAAGGGTTGTCCCAACTTGTTCAAATCATTATAATACTACTACTAATAATAGTTAAAAGCAGTGCTCCTTATCAGTCCAGTATGTGTGCAGGTATATGTGCTTACACCCAGCCTTTCTTGGTATTGCTGGTTGTAGTACATATACCTGCATACATACTGGACAGTAGGTGGCAATGGTACTGTATATGGGGTGCAACAAACTTACCTGAGACTCCCTGTCTCTGCATATCTGCCCCCAGTTCTGCTGTCTGTGTGCCATCTGCCCTAGCAGGGGCTAAAATCTGATATCAACTTAGAAGGGACAATTACATGACATTTTCTCAAGAGCAATTCCTGAAAAAACACCAAAAGTAGTGCTGTAACACATAGCCTACGTTGTAATATGTTAAATGCATATTGAGGAACCATAATCACTACTACTGGATAATTCATAGGTACAGTAGTTAACTGAAGGGTTGTCCCAACTTGTTCAAATCATTATAATACTACTACTAATAATAGTTATAGCAGTGTTCCTTATCAGTCCAGTATGTATGCAGGTATATGTACTTACAACCAGCCAGTAGGTGGCAATGGTACTGTACACTGACTGTATATGGGGTGCAACAAACTTACCTGAGACTCCCTGTCTCTGCCAGTCTGTCCCTGCATATCTGTCCCCAATTCTGCTGTCTGTGTGCCATCTGCCCTAGCAGGGGCTAAAATCTGTTATCAACTTTGGAGGGGACAATTACATGACATTTTCTCAAGAGCAATTCATGAAAAAACACCAAAAGTAGTGCTGTAACACATAGCCTACGCTGTAATATGTTAAATGTATATTGAGGAACCATAATCACTACTACTGGATAATTGATAGGTACAGTAGTGAACTGAAGGGTTGTCCCAACTTGTTCAAATCATTATAATACTACTACTAATAATAGTTAAAAGCAGTGCTCCTTATCAGTCCAGTATGTGTGCAGGTATATGTGCTTACACCCAGCCTTTCTTGGTATTGCTGGTTGTAGTACATATACCTGCATACATACTGGACAGTAGGTGGCAATGGTACTGTACACTGACTGTATATGGGGCGCAACAAACTTACCTGAGACTCCCTGTCCCTGCATATCTGTCCCCAGTTCTGCTGTCTGTGTGCCATCTGCCCTAGCAGGGGCTAAAATCTGTTATCAACTTTGGAGGGGACAATTACATGACATTTTCTCAAGAGCAATTCCTGAAAAAACACCAAAAGTAGTGCTGTAACACATAGCCTACGCTGTAATATGTTAAATGTATATTGAGGAACCATAATCACTACTACTGGATAATTGATAGGTACAGTAGTGAACTGAAGGGTTGTCCCAACTTGTTCAAATCATTATAATACTACTACTAATAATAGTTAAAAGCAGTGCTCCTTATCAGTCCAGTATGTGTGCAGGTATATGTGCTTACACCCAGCCTTTCTTGGTATTGCTGGTTGTAGTACATATACCTGCATACATACTGGACAGTAGGTGGCAATGGTACTGTATATGGGGTGCAACAAACTTACCTGAGACTCCCTGTCTCTGCATATCTGCCCCCAGTTCTGCTGTCTGTGTGCCATCTGCCCTAGCAGGGGCTAAAATCTGATATCAACTTAGAAGGGACAATTACATGACATTTTCTCAAGAGCAATTCCTGAAAAAACACCAAAAGTAGTGCTGTAACACATAGCCTACGTTGTAATATGTTAAATGCATATTGAGGAACCATAATCACTACTACTGGATAATTCATAGGTACAGTAGTTAACTGAAGGGTTGTCCCAACTTGTTCAAATCATTATAATACTACTACTAATAATAGTTATAGCAGTGTTCCTTATCAGTCCAGTATGTATGCAGGTATATGTACTTACAACCAGCCAGTAGGTGGCAATGGTACTGTACACTGACTGTATATGGGGTGCAACAAACTTACCTGAGACTCCCTGTCTCTGCCAGTCTGTCCCTGCATATCTGTCCCCAATTCTGCTGTCTGTGTGCCATCTGCCCTAGCAGGGGCTAAAATCTGTTATCAACTTTGGAGGGGACAATTACATGACATTTTCTCAAGAGCAATTCATGAAAAAACACCAAAAGTAGTGCTGTAACACATAGCCTACGCTGTAATATGTTAAATGTATATTGAGGAACCATAATCACTACTACTGGATAATTGATAGGTACAGTAGTGAACTGAAGGGTTGTCCCAACTTGTTCAAATCATTATAATACTACTACTAATAATAGTTAAAAGCAGTGCTCCTTATCAGTCCAGTATGTGTGCAGGTATATGTGCTTACACCCAGCCTTTCTTGGTATTGCTGGTTGTAGTACATATACCTGCATACATACTGGACAGTAGGTGGCAATGGTACTGTACACTGACTGTATATGGGGCGCAACAAACTTACCTGAGACTCCCTGTCCCTGCATATCTGTCCCCAGTTCTGCTGTCTGTGTGCCATCTGCCCTAGCAGGGGCTAAAATCTGTTATCAACTTTGGAGGGGACAATTACATGACATTTTCTCAAGAGCAATTCCTGAAAAAACACCAAAAGTAGTGCTGTAACACATAGCCTACGCTGTAATATGTTAAATGTATATTGAGGAACCATAATCACTACTACTGGATAATTGATAGGTACAGTAGTGAACTGAAGGGTTGTCCCAACTTGTTCAAATCATTATAATACTACTACTAATAATAGTTAAAAGCAGTGCTCCTTATCAGTCCAGTATGTGTGCAGGTATATGTGCTTACACCCAGCCTTTCTTGGTATTGCTGGTTGTAGTACATATACCTGCATACATACTGGACAGTAGGTGGCAATGGTACTGTATATGGGGTGCAACAAACTTACCTGAGACTCCCTGTCTCTGCCAGTCTGTCCCTGCATATCTGCCCCCAGTTCTGCTGTCTGTGTGCCATCTGCCCTAGCAGGGGCTAAAATCTGATATCAACTTAGAAGGGACAATTACATGACATTTTCTCAAGAGCAATTCCTGAAAAAACACCAAAAGTAGTGCTGTAACACATAGCCTACGTTGTAATATGTTAAATGCATATTGAGGAACCATAATCACTACTACTGGATAATTCATAGGTACAGTAGTTAACTGAAGGGTTGTCCCAACTTGTTCAAATCATTATAATACTACTACTAATAATAGTTATAGCAGTGTTCCTTATCAGTCCAGTATGTATGCAGGTATATGTACTTACAACCAGCCAGTAGGTGGCAATGGTACTGTACACTGACTGTATATGGGGTGCAACAAACTTACCTGAGACTCCCTGTCTCTGCCAGTCTGTCCCTGCATATCTGTCCCCAATTCTGCTGTCTGTGTGCCATCTGCCCTAGCAGGGGCTAAAATCTGTTATCAACTTTGGAGGGGACAATTACATGACATTTTCTCAAGAGCAATTCATGAAAAAACACCAAAAGTAGTGCTGTAACACATAGCCTACGCTGTAATATGTTAAATGTATATTGAGGAACCATAATCACTACTACTGGATAATTGATAGGTACAGTAGTGAACTGAAGGGTTGTCCCAACTTGTTCAAATCATTATAATACTACTACTAATAATAGTTAAAAGCAGTGCTCCTTATCAGTCCAGTATGTGTGCAGGTATATGTGCTTACACCCAGCCTTTCTTGGTATTGCTGGTTGTAGTACATATACCTGCATACATACTGGACAGTAGGTGGCAATGGTACTGTACACTGACTGTATATGGGGCGCAACAAACTTACCTGAGACTCCCTGTCCCTGCATATCTGTCCCCAGTTCTGCTGTCTGTGTGCCATCTGCCCTAGCAGGGGCTAAAATCTGTTATCAACTTTGGAGGGGACAATTACATGACATTTTCTCAAGAGCAATTCCTGAAAAAACACCAAAAGTAGTGCTGTAACACATAGCCTACGCTGTAATATGTTAAATGTATATTGAGGAACCATAATCACTACTACTGGATAATTGATAGGTACAGTAGTGAACTGAAGGGTTGTCCCAACTTGTTCAAATCATTATAATACTACTACTAATAATAGTTAAAAGCAGTGCTCCTTATCAGTCCAGTATGTGTGCAGGTATATGTGCTTACACCCAGCCTTTCTTGGTATTGCTGGTTGTAGTACATATACCTGCATACATACTGGACAGTAGGTGGCAATGGTACTGTACACTGACTGTATATGGGGCGCAACAAACTTACCTGAGACTCCCTGTCCCTGCATATCTGTCCCCAGTTCTGCTGTCTGTGTGCCATCTGCCCTAGCAGGGGCTAAAATCTGTTATCAACTTTGGAGGGGTTAATTACATGACATTTTCTCAAGAGCAATTCCTGAAAAAACACCAAAAGTAGTGCTGTAATATGTTAAATGTATATTGAGGAACCATAATCACTACTACTGGATAATTGATAGGTACTGTAGTGAACTGAAGGGTTGTCCCAACTTGGTCAAATCATTATAATACTACTACTACTAATATTTAAGCAGTGTTCCTTATCAGTCCAGTATGTGTGCAGGTATATGTGCTACAACCAGCCTTTCTTGGTATAGCTGGTTGTAGTACATATACCGGCATACATACTGGACAGTAGGTGGCAATGGTACTGTATATGGGGTGCAACAAACTTACCTGAGACTCCCTGCCTCTGCCAGTCTGTCCCTGCATATCTGTCCCCAGTTCTGCTGTCTGTGTGCCATCTGCCCTAGCAGGGGCTAAAATCTGATATCAACTTAGGAGGGACAATTACATGACATTTTCTCAAGAGCAATTCCTGAAAAAACACCAAAAGTAGTGCTGTAACACATAGCCTACGCTGTAATATGTTAAATGTATATTGAGGAACCATAATCACTACTACTGGATAATTGATAGGTACAGTAGTGAACTGAAGGGTTGTCCCAACTTGTTCAAATCATTATAATACTACTACTAATAATAGTTAAAAGCAGTGTTCCTTATCAGTCCAGTATGTATGCAGGTATATGTGCTTACACCCAGCCTTTCTTGGTATTGCTGGTTGTAGTACATATACCTGCATACATACTGGACAGTAGGTGGCAATGGTACTGTATATGGGGTGCAACAAACTTACCTGAGACTCCCTGTCTCTGCCAGTCTGTCCCTGCATATCTGTCCCCAGTTCTGCTGTCTGTGTAGGGGCTAGCAGGGGCTAAAATCTGATATCAACTTAGAAGGGACAATTACATGACATTTTCTCAAGAGCAATTCCTGAAAAAACACCAAAAGTAGTGCTGTAACACATAGCCTACGCTGTAATATGTTAAATGTATATTGAGGAACCATAATCACTACTACTGGATAATTGATAGGTACAGTAGTTAACTGAAGGGTTGTTCAAATCATTATAATACTACTACTAATAATAGTTATAGCAGTGTTCCTTATCAGTCCAGTATGTATGCAGGTATATGTACTTACAACCAGCCTTTCATCATTTATTTCAACGTGTTACAACGTGAAATCGCCTCTATTCCATTCAAACCGTAGAGGACCAAACTACATCTCCCATAATGCAACGCCAGCACAGGTGGCCAGCAAAGATAATCGTCTACATCCAGAAAGGCTTGCTAGCTAGCAACAGCAGCACTTTTAGCACTCTGTAAACTATATTAATAACAACAATAAAACTCTGAAAGTTACATGTTTCAATAGTCTCACACTCCCTTATAACAATATCTACAGCATTAACCTTGGGATGTTTAATCTATTTCATGTTATGGACTTCTACAAAGGAGTAATTTGCAACACATACCCTTCTCTATGTGTTTTCTCGGACTGAGGAGAACTGGAGCTACACCATGGTGTTAGTCGGTGACACGAGCGCCCAGATGAAATCAACCAATAAGAATGCTTGAATGATGAGATCCAACCAATAAGAATGCTTGAACATTAAATACACATTTCTTTCGAGGCAGGTGGAAACATAACCAACCTTGTTAACAGACGATAGCAAAAGTTCAATTTTTGACAACTCCACATAAATTGAATAGGTACTAGCTAGCTAGCTTGATAGTTAATGTTTGCGCGCCAGCTCTGCAAATTCAGCAAGTGTGTGTGTGAACGCATCCAACGTTAACCTCAAGTCAATTAGTTTAATTAGTTAGCTAAACTAATGACCTACAGTGGATCAAACCATTGAGGCAAAGGGCGGGGGTCGCAGTCTTTTGAAACTTAAAAACGCGCTATTAGTGTCTATAATCAGCTTAAGTGCTTTCATTGCGTTCATTCATATTATTGAAATTACATAGATATGTTTACAGTGATATATTGGGGGGGGGGGGGGGGGGGGGGGGGAAATCATATTTTTCCCAGGATAGGGGGATCGTGTCCCCCCTGGGATTTCTGCCTATGCACGTGATATCTCCTCACTCACGTGGTTGATTGAAGGACGAACTGAGTTGTGTTGATGGCAAAGATGAAGAAGGAGGGATGACTAGAAACGATTCAGTTGACCTGTTTATGTGTGGAGTAATTGTCGGAGTAGAGGAATTTGTGTAATTCAGGTAAAAAAATAACCCAATGTTTATATCACAGGACAAATTAGCTAGCAAGTTAACTAGCTAAATTACCATACAAGTCTAGCTACCATCGCGTTTTTGTCCATTTGGGATCCTGTGTATGCGGTAGATTTTTTGCCGTGTTTTCGTCCACTTGGGGAATGGGAGATACGGGTCCAGATTTTTTGTTGTTGTTGTTTCCAGTGATGTGTGTCCTCCGAAGTTGGTGTAACTGCTCCAGTGTTTGGGTTAGGGGTTAGGTTTAGGGTTAGGGGTTAGGGTTAAGGGTTAGGTTTCTAGTTTTGAGTCTGTTGATCTAGGGTGTTAGGGTTACGGGGGTTAGGGTTTGAATATAATTGTGTTTTGTTTCAACTGGTTAGGGTTAGGTTTCTAGTTTTGAGTCTGTTGATCCAGGGTTAGGGTTACGAGGGTTGGGGTTAGGGTTAGGTTTTGAATATAATTGTGTTTCGTTTCAACTGGTTAGTTGTAAGGTGCACAGGCCTATCTCCTGTTTATCCCTCCTGTTTCTGATCTAATATAATAGGTGTAGTACTTAAAAAGGCCCGTAGATGTCCTCCTAGGATCATAAATTAAACTTGAGGTAAATTCCAAGTTCCCTCTTTTTCTGGGTGGCAGTGCAGAAGTCGATGTGGTGAGAGATTCATTCAACCATAGTGTTGTTAAATATGAACATTAAATGGTTTTATTGTTTTGTTAAAGGAAAGGAAAAACCTAAAAGTAGTGCTGTAACACATAGCCTACGCTGTAATATGTTAAATGTATATTGAGGAACCATAATCACTACTACTGGATAATTGATAGGTACAGTAGTGAACTGAAGGGTTGTCCCAACTTGGTCAAATCATTATAATACTACTACTAATAATAGTTAAAGCAGTGTTCCTTATCAGTCCAGTATGTGTGCAGGTATATGTGCTACAACCAGCCTTTCTTGGTATTGCTGGTTGTAGTACATATACCGGCATACATACTGGACAGTAGGTGGCAATGGTACTGTACACTGACTGTATATGGGGTGCAACAAACTTACCTGAGACTCCCTGTCTCTGCCAGTCTGCCCCTGCATATCTGTCCCCAGTTCTGCTGTCTGTGTAGGGGCTAAAATCTGTTATCAACTTTGGAGGGGACAATTACATGACATTTTCTCAAGAGCAATTCCTGAAAAAACACCGAAAGTAGTGCTGTAACACATAGCCTACGCTGTAATATGTTAAATGTATATTGAGGAACCATAATCACTACTACTGGATAATTGATAGGTACAGTAGTTAACTGAAGGGTTGTCCCAACTTGTTCAAATCATTATAATACTACTACTAATAATAGTTAAAAGCAGTGTTCCTTATCAGTCCAGTATGTGTGCAGGTATATGTGCTTACACCCAGCCTTTCTTGGTATTGCTGGTTGTAGTACATATACCTGCATACATACTGGACAGTAGGTGGCAATGGTACTGTACACTGACTGTATATGGGGCGCAACAAACTTACCTGAGACTCCCTGTCCCTGCATATCTGTCCCCAGTTCTGCTGTCTGTGTGCCATCTGCCCTAGCAGGGGCTAAAATCTGTTATCAACTTTGGAGGGGTTAATTACATGACATTTTCTCAAGAGCAATTCCTGAAAAAACACCAAAAGTAGTGCTGTAACACATAGCCTACGCTATAATATGTTAAATGTATATTGAGGAACCATAATCACTACTACTGGATAATTGATAGGTACTGTAGTGAACTGAAGGGTTGTCCCAACTTGGTCAAATCATTATAATACTACTACTAATAATATTTAAGCAGTGTTCCTTATCAGTCCAGTATGTGTGCAGGTATATGTGCTACAACCAGCCTTTCTTGGTATAGCTGGTTGTAGTACATATACCGGCATACATACTGGACAGTAGGTGGCAATGGTACTGTATATGGGGTGCAACAAACTTACCTGAGACTCCCTGTCTCTGCCAGTCTGTCCCTGCATATCTGTCCCCAGTTCTGCTGTCTGTGTAGGGGCTAGCAGGGGCTAAAATCTGATATCAACTTAGAAGGGACAATTACATGATATTTTCTCAAGAGCAATTCCTGAAAAAACACCAAAAGTAGTGCTGTAACACATAGCCTACGCTGTAATATGTTAAATGTATATTGAGGAACCATAATCACTACTACTGGATAATTGATAGGTACAGTAGTGAACTGAAGGGTTGTCCCAACTTGTTCAAATCATTATAATACTACTACTAATAATAGTTAAAAGCAGTGCTCCTTATCAGTCCAGTATGTGTGCAGGTATATGTGCTTACACCCAGCCTTTCTTGGTATTGCTGGTTGTAGTACATATACCTGCATACATACTGGACAGTAGGTGGCAATGGTACTGTATATGGGGTGCAACAAACTTACCTGAGACTCCCTGTCTCTGCCAGTCTGCCCCTGCATATCTGTCCCCAGTTCTGCTGTCTGTGTGCCATCTGCCCTAGCAGGGGCTAAAATCTGATATTAACTTTGGAGGGGACAATTACATGACATTTTCTCAAGAGCAATTCCTGAAAAAACACCAAAAGTAGTGCTGTAACACATAGCCTACGCTGTAATATGTTAAATGTATATTGAGGAACCATAATCACTACTACTGGATAATTGATAGGTACAGTAGTGAACTGAAGGGTTGTCCCAACTTGTTCAAATCATTATAATACTACTACTAATAATAGTTAAAGCAGTGTTCCGTATGTGTGCAGGTATATGTGCTTACACCCAGCCTTTCTTGGTATTGCTGGTTGTAGTACATATACCTGCATACATACTGGACAGTAGGTGGCAATGGTACTGTACACTGACTGTATATGGGGTGCAACAAACTTACCTGAGACTCCCTGTCTCTGCCAGTCTGTCCCTGCATATCTGTCCCCAGTTCTGCTGTCTGTGTAGGGGCTAAAATCTGTTATCAACTTTGGAGGGGACAATTACATGACATTTTCTCAAGAGCAATTCCTGAAAAAACACCGAAAGTAGTGCTGTAATATGTTAAATGTATTTTGAGGAACCATAATCACTACTACTGGATAATTGATAGGTACAGTAGTGAACTGAAGGGTTGTCCCAACTTGTTCAAATCATTTTAATACTACTACTAATAATAGTTAAAAGCAGTGTTCCTTATCAGTCCAGTATGTGTGCAGGTATATTACAACCAGCCTTTCTTGGTATTGCTGGTTGTAGTACATATACCTGCATACATACTGGACAGTAATAATAGTTAAAAGCAGTGCTCCTTATCAGTCCAGTATGTATGCAGGTATATGTGCTTTTACAACCAGCCTTACTTGTTATTGCTGGTTGTAGTACATATACCTGCATACATACTGGACAGTAATAATAGTTAAAAGCAGTGCTCCTTATCAGTCCAGTATGTGTGCAGGTATATTACAACCAGCCTTTCTTGGTATTGCTGGTTGTAGTACATATACCGGCATACATACTGGACAGTAGGTGGCAATGGTACTGTATATGGGGTGCAACAAACTTACCTGAGACTCCCTGTCTCTGCCAGTCTGTCCCTGCATGTCTGTCCCCAGTTCTGCTGTCTGTGTAGGGGCTAGCAGGGGCTAAAATCTGATATCAACTTAGAAGGGACAATTACATGATATTTTCTCAAGAGCAATTCCTGAAAAAACACCATAAGTAGTGCTGTAACACAGCCTACGCTGTAATATGTTAAATGTATATTGAGGAACCATAATCACTACTACTGGATAATTGATAGGTACAGTAGTTAACTGAAGGGTTGTCCCAACTTGTTCAAATCATTATAATACTACTACTAATAATAGTTAAAGCAGTGTTCCTTATGAGTCCAGTATGTGTGCAGGTATATGTGCTTACACCCAGCCTTTCTTGGTATTGCTGGTTGTAGTACATATACCTGCATACATACTGGACAGTAGGTGGCAATGGTACTGTACACTGACTGTATATGGGGTGCAACAAACTTACCTGAGACTCCCTGTCTCTGCCAGTCTGTCCCTGCATGTCTGTGTGCCATCTGCCCTAGCAGGGGCTAAAATCTGTTATCAACTTTGGAGGGGACAATTACATGACATTTTCTCAAGAGCAATTCCTGAAAAAACACCAAAAGTAGTGCTGTAACACAGCCTACGCTGTAATATGTTAAATGTATATTGAGGAACCATAATTGATAGGTACAGTAGTGAACTGAAGGGTTGTCCCAACTTGTTAAACTCATTATTATACTACTACTAATAATAGTTAAAGCAGTGTTCCTTATCAGTCCAGTATGTGTGCAGGTATATGTGCTTACAACCAGCCTTTCTTGGTATTGCTGGTTGTAGTACATATACCTGCATACATACTGGACAGTAGGTGGCAATGGTACTGTACACTGACTGTATATGGGGCGCAACAAACTTACCTGAGACTCCCTGTCCCTGCATATCTGTCCCCAGTTCTGCTGTCTGTGTGCCATCTGCCCTAGCAGGGGCTAAAATCTGTTATCAACTTTGGAGGGGACAATTACATGACATTTTCTCAAGAGCAATTCCTGAAAAAACACCAAAAGTAGTGCTGTAACACATAGCCTACGCTGTAATATGTTAAATGTATATTGAGGAACCATAATCACTACTACTGGATAATTGATAGGTACAGTAGTGAACTGAAGGGTTGTCCCAACTTGGTCAAATCATTATAATACTACTACTAATAATAGTTAAAGCAGTGTTCCTTATCAGTCCAGTATGTGTGCAGGTATATGTGCTTACACCCAGCCTTTCTTGGTATTGCTGGTTGTAGTACATATACCTGCATACATACTGGACAGTAGGTGGCAATGGTACTGTACACTGACTGTATATGGGGCGCAACAAACTTACCTGAGACTCCCTGTCCCTGCATATCTGTCCCCAGTTCTGCTGTCTGTGTGCCATCTGCCCTAGCAGGGGCTAAAATCTGTTATCAACTTTGGAGGGGTTAATTACATGACATTTTCTCAAGAGCAATTCCTGAAAAAACACCAAAAGTAGTGCTGTAACACATAGCCTACGCTGTAATATGTTAAATGTATATTGAGGAACCATAATCACTACTACTGGATAATTGATAGGTACAGTAGTGAACTGAAGGGTTGTCCCAACTTGTTCAAATCATTATAATACTACTACTAATAATAGTTAAAAGCAGTGTTCCTTATCAGTCCAGTATGTATGCAGGTATATGTGCTTACACCCAGCCTTTCTTGGTATTGCTGGTTGTAGTACATATACCTGCATACATACTGGACAGTAGGTGGCAATGGTACTGTATATGGGGTGCAACAAACTTACCTGAGACTCCCTGTCTCTGCCAGTCTGTCCCTGCATATCTGTCCCCAGTTCTGCTGTCTGTGTGCCATCTGCCCTAGCAGGGGCTAAAATCTGATATCAACTTAGAAGGGACAATTACATGACATTTTCTCAAGAGCAATTCCTGAAAAAACACCAAAAGTAGTGCTGTAACACATAGCCTACGCTGTAATATGTTAAATGTATATTGAGGAACCATAATCACTACTACTGGATAATTGATAGGTACAGTAGTGAACTGAAGGGTTGTCCCAACTTGTTCAAATCATTATAATACTACTACTAATAATAGTTAAAAGCAGTGCTCCTTATCAGTCCAGTATGTGTGCAGGTATATGTGCTTACACCCAGCCTTTCTTGGTATTGCTGGTTGTAGTACATATACCTGCATACATACTGGACAGTAGGTGGCAATGGTACTGTATATGGGGTGCAACAAACTTACCTGAGACTCCCTGTCTCTGCCAGTCTGTCCCTGCATATCTGTGTGCCATCTGCCCTAACAGGGGCTAAAATCTGTTATCAACTTTGGAGGGGACAATTACATGACATTTTCTCAAGAGCAATTCCTGAAAAAACACCAAAAGTAGTGCTGTAACACATAGCCTACGCTGTAATATGTTAAATGTATATTGAGGAACCATAATCACTACTACTGGATAATTGATAGGTACAGTAGTTAACTGAAGGGTTGTTCAAATCATTATAATACTACTACTAATAATAGTTATAGCAGTGTTCCTTATCAGTCCAGTATGTATGCAGGTATATGTACTTACAACCAGCCTTTCATCATTTATTTCAACGTGTTACAACGTGAAATCGCCTCTATTCCATTCAAACCGTAGAGGACCAAACTACATCTCCCATAATGCAACGCCAGCACAGGTGGCTCGCTAGCTAGCAACAGCAGCACTTTTAGCACTCTGTAAACTATATTAATAACAACAATACAACTATGAAAGTTACATGTTTCAATAGTCTCACACTCCCTTATAACAATATCTACAGCATTAACCTTGGGATGTTTAATCTATTTCATGTTATGGACTTCTACAAAGGAGTAATTTGCAACACATACCCTTCTCTATGTGTTTTCTCGGACTGAGGAGAACTGGAGCTACACCATGGTGTTAGTCGGTGACACGAGCGCCCAGATGAAATCAACCAATAAGAATGCTTGAATGATGAGATCCAACCAATAAGAATGCTTGAACATTAAATACACATTTCTTTCGAGGCAGGTGGAAACATAACCAACCTTGTTAACAGACGATAGCAAAAGTTCAATTTTTGACAACTCCACATAAATTGAATTGGTACTAGCTAGCTAGCTTGATAGTTAATGTTTGCGCGCCAGCTCTGCAAATTCAGCAAGTGTGTGTGTGAACGCATCCAACGTTAACCTCAAGTCAATTAGTTTAATTAGTTAGCTAAACTAATGACCTACAGTGGATCAAACCATTGAGGCAAAGGGCGGGGGTCGCAGTCTTTTGAAACTTAAAAACGCGCTATTAGTGTCTATAATCAGCTTAAGTGCTTTCATTGCGTTCATTCATATTATTGAAATTACATAGATATGTTTACAGTGATATATTGGGGGGGGGGGGGGAATCATATTTTCCCCAGGATAGGGGGATCGTGTCCCCCCTGGGATTTCTGCCTATGCACGTGATATCTCCTCACTCACGTGGTTGATTGAAGGACGAACTGAGTTGTGTTGATGGCAAAGATGAAGAAGGAGGGATGACTAGAAACGATTCAGTTGACCTGTTTATGTGTGGATTAATTGTCGGAGTAGAGGAATTGGTGTAATTCAGGTAAAAAAATAACGCAATGTTTATATCACAGGACAAATTAGCTAGCAAGTTAACTAGCTAAATTGCCATACAAGTCTAGCTACCATCGCGTTTTTGTCCATTTGGGATCCTGTGTATGCGGTAGATTTTTTGCCGTGTTTTCGTCCACTTGGGGAATGGGAGATACGGGTCCAGATTTTTTGTTGTTGTTGTTTCCAGTGATGTGTGTCCTCCGAAGTTGGTGTAACTGCTCCAGTGTTTGGGTTAGGGGTTAGGTTAAGGGTTAGGTTTCTAGTTTTGAGTCTGTTGATCTAGGGTGTTAGGGTTACGGGGGTTAGGGTTTGAATATAATTGTGTTTTGTTTCAACTGGTTAGGGTTAGGTTTCTAGTTTTGAGTCTGATCCAGGGTTAGGGTTACGAGGGTTGGGGTTAGGGTTAGGTTTTGAATATAATTGTGTTTCGTTTCAACTGGTTAGTTGTAAGGTGCACAGGCCTATCTCCTGTTTATCCCTCCTGTTTCTGATCTAATATAATAGGTGTAGTACTTAAAAAGGCCCGTAGATGTCCTCCTAGGATCATAAATTAAACTTGAGGTAAGTTCCAAGTTCCCTCTTTTTCTGGGTGGCAGTGCAAGAAGTCGATGTGGTGAGAGATTCATTCAACCATAGTGTTGTTAAATATGAACATTAAATGGTTTTATTGTTTTGTTAAAGGAAAGGAAAAACCTAAAAGTAGTGCTGTAACACATAGCCTACGCTGTAATATGTTAAATGTATATTGAGGAACCATAATCACTACTACTGGATAATTGATAGGTACAGTAGTGAACTGAAGGGTTGTCCCAACTTGGTCAAATCATTATAATACTACTACTAATAATAGTTAAAAGCAGTGTTCCTTATCAGTCCAGTATGTGTGCAGGTATATTACAACCAGCCTTTCTTGGTATTGCTGGTTGTAGTACATATACCTGCATACATACTGGACAGTAATAATAGTTAAAAGCAGTGCTCCTTATCAGTCCAGTATGTATGCAGGTATATGTGCTTTTACAACCAGCCTTACTTGTTATTGCTGGTTGTAGTACATATACCTGCATACATACTGGACAGTAATAATAGTTAAAAGCAGTGCTCCTTATCAGTCCAGTATGTGTGCAGGTATATTACAACCAGCCTTTCTTGGTATTGCTGGTTGTAGTACATATACCGGCATACATACTGGACAGTAGGTGGCAATGGTACTGTATATGGGGTGCAACAAACTTACCTGAGACTCCCTGTCTCTGCCAGTCTGTCCCTGCATGTCTGTCCCCAGTTCTGCTGTCTGTGTAGGGGCTAGCAGGGGCTAAAATCTGATATCAACTTAGAAGGGACAATTACATGATATTTTCTCAAGAGCAATTCCTGAAAAAACACCATAAGTAGTGCTGTAACACAGCCTACGCTGTAATATGTTAAATGTATATTGAGGAACCATAATCACTACTACTGGATAATTGATAGGTACAGTAGTTAACTGAAGGGTTGTCCCAACTTGTTCAAATCATTATAATACTACTACTAATAATAGTTAAAGCAGTGTTCCTTATGAGTCCAGTATGTGTGCAGGTATATGTGCTTACACCCAGCCTTTCTTGGTATTGCTGGTTGTAGTACATATACCTGCATACATACTGGACAGTAGGTGGCAATGGTACTGTACACTGACTGTATATGGGGTGCAACAAACTTACCTGAGACTCCCTGTCTCTGCCAGTCTGTCCCTGCATGTCTGTGTGCCATCTGCCCTAGCAGGGGCTAAAATCTGTTATCAACTTTGGAGGGGACAATTACATGACATTTTCTCAAGAGCAATTCCTGAAAAAACACCAAAAGTAGTGCTGTAACACAGCCTACGCTGTAATATGTTAAATGTATATTGAGGAACCATAATTGATAGGTACAGTAGTGAACTGAAGGGTTGTCCCAACTTGTTAAACTCATTATTATACTACTACTAATAATAGTTAAAGCAGTGTTCCTTATCAGTCCAGTATGTGTGCAGGTATATGTGCTTACACCCAGCCTTTCTTGGTATTGCTGGTTGTAGTACATATACCTGCATACATACTGGACAGTAGGTGGCAATGGTACTGTACACTGACTGTATATGGGGCGCAACAAACTTACCTGAGACTCCCTGTCCCTGCATATCTGTCCCCAGTTCTGCTGTCTGTGTGCCATCTGCCCTAGCAGGGGCTAAAATCTGTTATCAACTTTGGAGGGGTTAATTACATGACATTTTCTCAAGAGCAATTCCTGAAAAAACACCAAAAGTAGTGCTGTAACACATAGCCTACGCTGTAATATGTTAAATGTATATTGAGGAACCATAATCACTACTACTGGATAATTGATAGGTACTGTAGTGAACTGAAGGGTTGTCCCAACTTGGTCAAATCATTATAATACTACTAATAATAATATTTAAGCAGTGTTCCTTATCAGTCCAGTATGTGTGCAGGTATATGTGCTACAACCAGCCTTTCTTGGTATAGCTGGTTGTAGTACATATACCGGCATACATACTGGACAGTAGGTGGCAATGGTACTGTATATGGGGTGCAACAAACTTACCTGAGACTCCCTGTCTCTGCCAGTCTGTCCCTGCATATCTGTCCCCAGTTCTGCTGTCTGTGTGCCATCTGCCCTAGCAGGGGCTAAAATCTGATATCAACTTAGAAGGGACAATTACATGATATTTTCTCAAGAGCAATTCCTGAAAAAACACCATAAGTAGTGCTGTAACACAGCCTACGCTGTAATATGTTAAATGTATATTGAGGAACCATAATCACTACTACTGGATAATTGATAGGTACAGTAGTTAACTGAAGGGTTGTCCCAACTTGTTCAAATCATTATAATACTACTACTAATAATAGTTAAAGCAGTGTTCCTTATGAGTCCAGTATGTGTGCAGGTATATGTGCTTACACCCAGCCTTTCTTGGTATTGCTGGTTGTAGTACATATACCTGCATACATACTGGACAGTAGGTGGCAATGGTACTGTACACTGACTGTATATGGGGTGCAACAAACTTACCTGAGACTCCCTGTCTCTGCCAGTCTGTCCCTGCATATCTGTCCCCAGTTCTGCTGTCTGTGTGCCATCTGCCCTAGCAGGGGCTAAAATCTGTTATCAACTTTGGAGGGGACAATTACATGACATTTTCTCAAGAGCAATTCCTGAAAAAACCCCGAAAGTAGTGCTGTAATATGTTAAATGTATATTGAGGAACCATAATCACTACTACTGGATAATTGATAGGTACAGTAGTGAACTGAAGGGTTGTCCCAACTTGTTCAAATCATTATAATACTACTACTAATAATAGTTAAAAGCAGTGTTCCTTATCAGTCCAGTATGTATGCAGGTATATGTGCTTACACCCAGCCTTTCTTGGTATTGCTGGTTGTAGTACATATACCTGCATACATACTGGACAGTAGGTGGCAATGGTACTGTATATGGGGTGCAACAAACTTACCTGAGACTCCCTGTCTCTGCCAGTCTGTCCCTGCATATCTGTCCCCAGTTCTGCTGTCTGTGTGCCATCTGCCCTAGCAGGGGCTAAAATCTGATATCAACTTAGAAGGGACAATTACATGACATTTTCTCAAGAGCAATTCCTGAAAAAACACCAAAAGTAGTGCTGTAACACATAGCCTACGCTGTAATATGTTAAATGTATATTGAGGAACCATAATCACTACTACTGGATAATTGATAGGTACAGTAGTGAACTGAAGGGTTGTCCCAACTTGTTCAAATCATTATAATACTACTACTAATAATAGTTAAAAGCAGTGCTCCTTATCAGTCCAGTATGTGTGCAGGTATATGTGCTTACACCCAGCCTTTCTTGGTATTGCTGGTTGTAGTACATATACCTGCATACATACTGGACAGTAGGTGGCAATGGTACTGTATATGGGGTGCAACAAACTTACCTGAGACTCCCTGTCTCTGCCAGTCTGTCCCTGCATATCTGTGTGCCATCTGCCCTAGCAGGGGCTAAAATCTGTTATCAACTTTGGAGGGGACAATTACATGACATTTTCTCAAGAGCAATTCCTGAAAAAACACCAAAAGTAGTGCTGTAACACATAGCCTACGCTGTAATATGTTAAATGTATATTGAGGAACCATAATCACTACTACTGGATAATTGATAGGTACAGTAGTTAACTGAAGGGTTGTTCAAATCATTATAATACTACTACTAATAATAGTTATAGCAGTGTTCCTTATCAGTCCAGTATGTATGCAGGTATATGTACTTACAACCAGCCTTTCATCATTTATTTCAACGTGTTACAACGTGAAATCGCCTCTATTCCATTCAAACCGTAGAGGACCAAACTACATCTCCCATAATGCAACGCCAGCACAGGTGGCTCGCTAGCTAGCAACAGCAGCACTTTTAGCACTCTGTAAACTATATTAATAACAACAATACAACTATGAAAGTTACATGTTTCAATAGTCTCACACTCCCTTATAACAATATCTACAGCATTAACCTTGGGATGTTTAATCTATTTCATGTTATGGACTTCTACAAAGGAGTAATTTGCAACACATACCCTTCTCTATGTGTTTTCTCGGACTGAGGAGAACTGGAGCTACACCATGGTGTTAGTCGGTGACACGAGCGCCCAGATGAAATCAACCAATAAGAATGCTTGAATGATGAGATCCAACCAATAAGAATGCTTGAACATTAAATTCACATTTCTTTCGAGGCAGGTGGAAACATAACCAACCTTGTTAACAGACGATAGCAAAAGTTCAATTTTTGACAACTCCACATAAATTGAATTGGTACTAGCTAGCTAGCTTGATAGTTAATGTTTGCGCGCCAGCTCTGCAAATTCAGCAAGTGTGTGTGTGAACGCATCCAACGTTAACCTCAAGTCAATTAGTTTAATTAGTTAGCTAAACTAATGACCTACAGTGGATCAAACCATTGAGGCAAAGGGCGGGGGTCGCAGTCTTTTGAAACTTAAAAACGCGCTATTAGTGTCTATAATCAGCTTAAGTGCTTTCATTGCGTTCATTCATATTATTGAAATTACATAGATATGTTTACAGTGATATATTGGGGGGGGGGGGGGAATCATATTTTCCCCAGGATAGGGGGATCGTGTCCCCCCTGGGATTTCTGCCTATGCACGTGATATCTCCTCACTCACGTGGTTGATTGAAGGACGAACTGAGTTGTGTTGATGGCAAAGATGAAGAAGGAGGGATGACTAGAAACGATTCAGTTGACCTGTTTATGTGTGGATTAATTGTCGGAGTAGAGGAATTGGTGTAATTCAGGTAAAAAAATAACGCAATGTTTATATCACAGGACAAATTAGCTAGCAAGTTAACTAGCTAAATTGCCATACAAGTCTAGCTACCATCGCGTTTTTGTCCATTTGGGATCCTGTGTATGCGGTAGATTTTTTGCCGTGTTTTCGTCCACTTGGGGAATGGGAGATACGGGTCCAGATTTTTTGTTGTTGTTGTTTCCAGTGATGTGTGTCCTCCGAAGTTGGTGTAACTGCTCCAGTGTTTGGGTTAGGGGTTAGGTTAAGGGTTAGGTTTCTAGTTTTGAGTCTGTTGATCTAGGGTGTTAGGGTTACGGGGGTTAGGGTTTGAATATAATTGTGTTTTGTTTCAACTGGTTAGGGTTAGGTTTCTAGTTTTGAGTCTGATCCAGGGTTAGGGTTACGAGGGTTGGGGTTAGGGTTAGGTTTTGAATATAATTGTGTTTCGTTTCAACTGGTTAGTTGTAAGGTGCACAGGCCTATCTCCTGTTTATCCCTCCTGTTTCTGATCTAATATAATAGGTGTAGTACTTAAAAAGGCCCGTAGATGTCCTCCTAGGATCATAAATTAAACTTGAGGTAAGTTCCAAGTTCCCTCTTTTTCTGGGTGGCAGTGCAAGAAGTCGATGTGGTGAGAGATTCATTCAACCATAGTGTTGTTAAATATGAACATTAAATGGTTTTATTGTTTTGTTAAAGGAAAGGAAAAACCTAAAAGTAGTGCTGTAACACATAGCCTACGCTGTAATATGTTAAATGTATATTGAGGAACCATAATCACTACTACTGGATAATTGATAGGTACAGTAGTGAACTGAAGGGTTGTCCCAACTTGGTCAAATCATTATAATACTACTACTAATAATAGTTAAAGCAGTGTTCCTTATCAGTCCAGTATGTGTGCAGGTATATGTGCTACAACCAGCCTTTCTTGGTATTGCTGGTTGTAGTACATATACCGGCATACATACTGGACAGTAGGTGGCAATGGTACTGTACACTGACTGTATATGGGGTGCAACAAACTTACCTGAGACTCCCTGTCTCTGCCAGTCTGCCCCTGCATATCTGTCCCCAGTTCTGCTGTCTGTGTGCAGTCTGCCCTAGCAGGGGCTAAAATCTGATATCAACTTTGGAGGGGACAATTACATGACATTTTCTCAAGAGCAATTCCTGAAAAAACACCAAAAGTAGTGCTGTAACACATAGCCTACGCTGTAATATGTTAAATGTATATTGAGGAACCATAATCACTACTACTGGATAATTGATAGGTACAGTAGTGAACTGAAGGGTTGTCCCAACTTGGTCAAATCATTATAATACTACTACTAATAATAGTTAAAGCAGTGTTCCTTATCAGTCCAGTATGTGTGCAGGTATATGTGCTACAACCAGCCTTTCTTGGTATTGCTGGTTGTAGTACATATACGTGCATACATACTGGACAGTAATAATAGTTAAAAGCAGTGTTCCTTATCAGTCCAGTATGTATGTAGGTATATGTACATATACACATATACCTGCATACATACTGGACTGATAAGGAACACTGCTTTTAACTATTATTAGTAGTAGTATTATAATGATTTGAACAAGTTGGGACAACCCTTCAGTTCACTACTGTACCTATCAATTAACCAGTAGTAGTGATTATGGTTCCTCAATATACATTTAACATATTACAGCGTAGGCTATGTGTTACAGCACTACTTTTGGTGTTTTTTCAGGAATTGCTCTTGAGAAAATGTCATGTAATTGTCCCCTCCAAAGTTGATATCAGATTTTAGCCCCTGCTAGGGCAGATGGCACACAGACAGCAGAACTGGGGACAGATATCCAGGGACAGACTGGCAGAGACAGGGAGTCTCAGGTAAGTTTGTTGCACCCCATATACAGTACCATTGCCACCTACTGTCCAGTATGTATGCAGGTATATGTACTACAACCAGCAATACCAAGAAAGGCTGGTTAAGCACATATACCTGCACACATACTGGACTGATAAGGAACACTGCTTTAACTATTATAAGTAGGGACAGGGAGTCTCAGGTAAGTTTGTTGCACCCCATATACAGTCAGTGTACAGTACCATTGCCACCTACTGTCCAGTATGTATGTAGGTATATGTACTACAACCAGCAATACCAAGAAAGGCTGGTTGTAAAAAGCACATATACCTGCACACATACTGGACTCATAAGGAACACTGCTTTAACTATTATTAGTAGTAGTATTATAATGATTTGAACAAGTTGGGACAACCCTTCAGTTAACTACTGTACCTATCAATTATCCAGTAGTAGTGATTATGGTTCCTCAATATACATTTAACATATTACAGCGTAGGCTGTGTTACAGCACTACTTATGGTGTTTTTTCAGGAATTGCTCTTGAGAAAATGTCATGTAATTGTCCCCTCCAAAGTTGATAACAGATTTTGGCCCCTGCTAGGGCAGATGGCACACAGACAGCAGAACTGGGGACAGATATGCAGGGACAGACTGGCAGAGTCAGGGAGTCTCAGGTAAGTTTGTTTGCCATCCATATACAGTCAGTGTACAGTACCATTGCCACCTACTGTCCAGTATGTATACAGGTATATGTACTACAACCAGCAATACCAAGAAAGGCTGGGTGTAAGCACATATACCTGCACACATACTGGACTGATAAGGGGCACTGCTTTTAACTATTATTAGTAGTGGTATTATAATGATTTGAACAAGTTGGGACAACCCTTCAGTTCACTACTGTACCTATCAATTATCCAGTAGTAGTGATTATGGTTCCTCAATATACATTTAACATATTACAGCGTAGGCTATGTGTTATAGCACTACTTTTAGGTTTTTCCTTTCCTTTAACAAAACAATAAAACCATTTAATGTTCATATTTAACAACACTATGGTTGAATGAATCTCTCACCACATCGACTTCTGCACTGCCACCCAGAAAAAGAGGGAACTTGGAACTTACCTCAGTTTAATTTATGATCCTAGGAGGACATCTACAGGCCTTTTTAAGTACTACACCTATTATATTAGATCAGAAACGGGAGGGATAAACAGGAGATAGGCCTGTGCACCTTAAAACTAACCAGTTGAAACGAAACACAATTATATTCAAAACCTAACCCCAACCCTCGTAACCCCAACCCTCGTAACCCCAACCCTCGTAACCCTAACCCTGGATCAACAGACTCAAAACTAGAAACCTAACCCTAACCAGTTGAAACAAAACACAATTATATTCAAACCCTAAACCCCGTAACCCTAACACCCGTAACCCTAGATCAACAGACTCAAAACTAGAAACCTAACCCTTAACCCTAACCCCTAACCCCCCTAACCCTAAACCTAACCTCTAACCCAAACACTGGAGCAGTTACACCAACTTCGGAGGACACACATCACTGGAAACAACAACAAAAAATCCGGACCCGTTATCTCCCATTCCCCAAGTGGACGAAAACACGGCAAAAAATCTACCGCATACACAGGATCCCAAATGGACAAAAACGCGATGGTAGCTAGACTTGTATGGCAATTTAGCTAGTTAACTTGCTAGCTAATTTGTCCTGTGATATAAACATTGCGTTATTTTTTTACCTGAATTACACAAATTCCTCTACTCCGACAATTAATCCACACATAAACAGGTCAACTGAATCGTTTCTAGTCATCCCTCCTTCTTCATCTTTGAATTTATATGGTAATTGCCATCAACACAAATCAGTTCGTCCTTCAATCAACCACGTGAGTCACTGACTGTATATGGGGTGCAACAAACTTACCTGAGACTCCCAGCCTCTGCCAGTCTGTCCCTGCATATCTGTCCCCAGTTCTGCTGTCTGTGTGCCGTCTGCCCTAGCAGGGGCTAAAATCTGATATCAACTTAGAAGGGACAATTACATGACATTTTCTCAAGAGCAATTCCTGAAAAAAACACCAAAAGTAGTGCTGTAACACATAGCCTACGCTGTAATATGTTAAATGTATATTGAGGAACCATAATCACTACTACTGGATAATTGATAGGTACAGTAGTGAACTGAAGGGTTGTCAAAACTTGTTCAAATCATTATAATACTACTACTAAAAGCAGTGCTCCTTATCAGTCCAGTATGTATGCAGGTATATGTGATTTACAACCAGCCTTTCTTGGTATTGCTGGTTGTAGTACATATACCTGCATACATACTGGACAGTAGGTGGCAATGGTACTGTACACTGACTGTATATGGGGCGCAACAAACTTACCTGAGACTCCCTGTCCCTGCATATCTGTCCCCAGTTCTGCTGTCTGTGTGCCATCTGCCCTAGCAGGGGCTAAAATCTGTTATCAACTTTGGAGGGGACAATTACATGACATTTTCTCAAGAGCAATTCCTGAAAAAACACCGAAAGTAGTGCTGTAATATGTTAAATGTATATTGAGGAACCATAATCACTACTACTGGATAATTGATAGGTACAGTAGTGAACTGAAGGGTTGTCCCAACTTGTTCAAATCATTATAATACTACTACTAATAATAGTTAAAAGCAGTGTTCCTTATCAGTCCAGTATGTATGCAGGTATATGTGCTTACACCCAGCCTTTCTTGGTATTGCTGGTTGTAGTACATATACCTGCATACATACTGGACAGTAGGTGGCAATGGTACTGTATATGGGGTGCAACAAACTTACCTGAGACTCCCTGTCTCTGCCAGCCCCTGCATATCTGTCCCCAGTTCTGATGTCTGTGTGCCATCTGCCCTAGCAGGGGCTAAAATCTGTTATCAACTTTGGGAGGGGACAATTACATGACATTTTCTCAAGAGCAATTCCTGAAAAAACACCAAAAGTAGTGCTGTAACACATAGCCTACGCTGTAATATGTTAAATGTATATTGAGGAACCATAATCACTACTACTGGATAATTGATAGGTACAGTAGTTAACTGAAGGGTTGTTCAAATCATTATAATACTACTACTAATAATAGTTATAGCAGTGTTCCTTATCAGTCCAGTATGTATGCAGGTATATGTACTTACAACCAGCCTTTCATCATTTATTTCAACGTGTTACAACGTGAAATCGCCTCTATTCCATTCAAACCGTAGAGGGCCAAACTACATCTCCCATAATGCAACGCCAGCACAGGTGGCCAGCAAAGATAATCGTCTACATCCAGAAAGGCTTGCTAGCTAGCAACAGCAGCACTTTTAGCACTCTGTAAACTATATTAATAACAACAATACAACTATGAAAGTTACATGTTTCAATAGTCTCACACTCCCTTATAACAATATCTACAGCATTAACCTTGGGATGTTTAATCTATTTCATGTTATGGACTTCTACAAAGGAGTAATTTGCAACACATACCCTTCTCTATGTGTTTTCTCGGACTGAGGAGAACTGGAGCTACACCATGGTGTTAGTCGGTGACACGAGCGCCCAGATGAAATCAACCAATAAGAATGCTTGAATGATGAGATCCAACCAATAAGAATGCTTGAACATTAAATACACATTTCTTTCGAGGCAGGTGGAAACATAACCAACCTTGTTAACAGACGATAGCAAAAGTTCAATTTTTGACAACTCCACATAAATTGAATAGGTACTAGCTAGCTAGCTTGATAGTTAATGTTTGCGCGCCAGCTCTGCAAATTCAGCAAGTGTGTGTGTGAACGCATCCAACGTTAACCTCAAGTCAATTAGTTTAATTAGTTAGCTAAACTAATGACCTACAGTGGATCAAACCATTGAGGCAAAGGGCGGGGGTCGCAGTCTTTTGAAACTTAAAAACGCGCTATTAGTGTCTATAATCAGCTTAAGTGCTTTCATTGCGTTCATTCATATTATTGAAATTACATAGATATGTTTACAGTGATATATTGGGGGGGGGGGGGAAATCATATTTTCCCCAGGATAGGGGGATCGTGTCCCCCCTGGGATTTCTGCCTATGCACGTGATATCTCCTCACTCACGTGGTTGATTGAAGGACGAACTGAGTTGTGTTGATGGCAAAGATGAAGAAGGAGGGATGACTAGAAACGATTCAGTTGACCTGTTTATGTGTGGATTAATTGTCGGAGTAGAGGAATTTGTGTAATTCAGGTAAAAAAATAACGCAATGTTTATATCACAGGACAAATTAGCTAGCAAGTTAACTAGCTAAATTGCCATACAAGTCTAGCTACCATCGCGTTTTTGTCCATTTGGGATCCTGTGTATGCGGTAGATTTTTTGCCGTGTTTTTCGTCCACTTGGGGAATGGGAGATACGGGTCCAGATTTTTTGTTGTTGTTGTTTCCAGTGATGTGTGTCCTCCGAAGTTGGTGTAACTGCTCCAGTGTTTGGGTTAGGGGTTAGGTTAAGGGTTAGGTTTCTAGTTTTGAGTCTGTTGATCTAGGGTGTTAGGGTTACGGGGGTTAGGGTTTGAATATAATTGTGTTTTGTTTCAACTGGTTAGGGTTAGGTTTCTAGTTTTGAGTCTGTTGATCCAGGGTTAGGGTTACGAGGGTTGGGGTTAGGGTTAGGTTTTGAATATAATTGTGTTTCGTTTCAACTGGTTAGTTGTAAGGTGCACAGGCCTATCTCCTGTTTATCCCTCCTGTTTCTGATCTAATATAATAGGTGTAGTACTTAAAAAGGCCCGTAGATGTCCTCCTAGGATCATAAATTAAACTTGAGGTAAGTTCCAAGTTCCCTCTTTTTCTGGGTGGCAGTGCAGAAGTCGATGTGGTGAGAGATTCATTCAACCATAGTGTTGTTAAATATGAACATTAAATGGTTTTATTGTTTTGTTAAAGGAAAGGAAAAACCTAAAAGTAGTGCTGTAACACATAGCCTACGCTGTAATATGTTAAATGTATATTGAGGAACCATAATCACTACTACTGGATAATTGATAGGTACAGTAGTGAACTGAAGGGTTGTCCCAACTTGGTCAAATCATTATAATACTACTACTAATAATAGTTAAAGCAGTGTTCCTTATCAGTCCAGTATGTGTGCAGGTATATGTGCTACAACCAGCCTTTCTTGGTATTGCTGGTTGTAGTACATATACGTGCATACATACTGGACAGTAATAATAGTTAAAAGCAGTGTTCCTTATCAGTCCAGTATGTATGTAGGTATATGTACTACAACCAGCAATACCAAGAAAGGCTGGTTGTAAAAGCACATATACCTGCATACATACTGGACTGATAAGGAACACTGCTTTTAACTATTATTAGTAGTAGTATTATAATGATTTGAACAAGTTGGGACAACCCTTCAGTTCACTACTGTACCTATCAATTAACCAGTAGTAGTGATTATGGTTCCTCAATATACATTTAACATATTACAGCGTAGGCTATGTGTTACAGCACTACTTTTGGTGTTTTTTCAGGAATTGCTCTTGAGAAAATGTCATGTAATTGTCCCCTCCAAAGTTGATATCAGATTTTAGCCCCTGCTAGGGCAGATGGCACACAGACAGCAGAACTGGGGACAGATATCCAGGGACAGACTGGCAGAGACAGGGAGTCTCAGGTAAGTTTGTTGCACCCCATATACAGTACCATTGCCACCTACTGTCCAGTATGTATGCAGGTATATGTACTACAACCAGCAATACCAAGAAAGGCTGGTTAAGCACATATACCTGCACACATACTGGACTGATAAGGAACACTGCTTTAACTATTATAAGTAGGGACAGGGAGTCTCAGGTAAGTTTGTTGCACCCCATATACAGTCAGTGTACAGTACCATTGCCACCTACTGTCCAGTATGTATGTAGGTATATGTACTACAACCAGCAATACCAAGAAAGGCTGGTTGTAAAAAGCACATATACCTGCACACATACTGGACTCATAAGGAACACTGCTTTAACTATTATTAGTAGTAGTATTATAATGATTTGAACAAGTTGGGACAACCCTTCAGTTAACTACTGTACCTATCAATTATCCAGTAGTAGTGATTATGGTTCCTCAATATACATTTAACATATTACAGCACTACTTATGGTGTTTTTTCAGGAATTGCTCTTGAGAAAATGTCATGTAATTGTCCCCTCCAAAGTTGATAACAGATTTTGGCCCCTGCTAGGGCAGATGGCACACAGACAGCAGAACTGGGGACAGATATGCAGGGACAGACTGGCAGAGTCAGGGAGTCTCAGGTAAGTTTGTTTGCCATCCATATACAGTCAGTGTACAGTACCATTGCCACCTACTGTCCAGTATGTATACAGGTATATGTACTACAACCAGCAATACCAAGAAAGGCTGGTTGTAATATACCTGCATACATACTGGACTGATAAGGAACACTGCTTTAACTATTATTAGTAGTAGTATTAAAATGATTTGAACAAGTTGGGACAACCCTTCAGTTAACTACTGTACCTATCAATTATCCAGTAGTAGTGATTATGGTTCATCAGTATACATTTAACATATTACAGCGTAGGCTATGTGTTACAGCACTACTTTTGGTGTTTTTTCAGGAATTGCTCTTGAGAAAATGTCATGTAATTGTCCCCTCCAAAGTTGATATCAGATTTTAGCCCTTGCTAGGGCAGACTGCACACAGACAGCAGAACTGGGGACAGATATGCAGGGGCAGACTGGCAGAGACAGGGAGTCTCAGGTAAGTTTGTTGCACCCCATATACAGTCAGTGTACAGTACCATTGCCACCTACTGTCCAGTATGTATGCAGGTATATGTACTACAACCAGCAATACCAAGAAAGGCTGGGTGTAAGCACATATACCTGCACACATACTGGACTGATAAGGGGCACTGCTTTTAACTATTATTAGTAGTGGTATTATAATGATTTGAACAAGTTGGGACAACCCTTCAGTTCACTACTGTACCTATCAATTATCCAGTAGTAGTGATTATGGTTCCTCAATATACATTTAACATATTACAGCGTAGGCTATGTGTTACAGCACTACTTTTAGGTTTTTCCTTTCCTTTAACAAAACAATAAAACCATTTAATGTTCATATTTAACAACACTATGGTTGAATGAATCTCTCACCACATCGACTTCTGCACTGCCACCCAGAAAAAGAGGGAACTTGGAACTTACCTCAGTTTAATTTATGATCCTAGGAGGACATCTACAGGCCTTTTTAAGTACTACACCTATTATATTAGATCAGAAACGGGAGGGATAAACAGGAGATAGGCCTGTGCACCTTAAAACTAACCAGTTGAAACGAAACACAATTATATTCAAAACCTAACCCCAACCCTCGTAACCCCAACCCTCGTAACCCCAACCCTCGTAACCCTAACCCTGGATCAACAGACTCAAAACTAGAAACCTAACCCTAACCAGTTGAAACAAAACACAATTATATTCAAACCCTAAACCCCGTAACCCTAACACCCGTAACCCTAGATCAACAGACTCAAAACTAGAAACCTAACCCTTAACCCTAACCCCTAACCCCCCTAACCCTAAACCTAACCTCTAACCCAAACACTGGAGCAGTTACACCAACTTCGGAGGACACACATCACTGGAAACAACAACAAAAAATCCGGACCCGTTATCTCCCATTCCCCAAGTGGACGAAAACACGGCAAAAAATCTACCGCATACACAGGATCCCAAATGGACAAAAACGCGATGGTAGCTAGACTTGTATGGCAATTTAGCTAGTTAACTTGCTAGCTAATTTGTCCTGTGATATAAACATTGCGTTATTTTTTTACCTGAATTACACAAATTCCTCTACTCCGACAATTAATCCACACATAAACAGGTCAACTGAATCGTTTCTAGTCATCCCTCCTTCTTCATCTTTGAATTTATATGGTAATTGCCATCAACACAAATCAGTTCGTCCTTCAATCAACCACGTGAGTCACTGACTGTATATGGGGTGCAACAAACTTACCTGAGACTCCCAGCCTCTGCCAGTCTGTCCCTGCATATCTGTCCCCAGTTCTGCTGTCTGTGTGCCGTCTGCCCTAGCAGGGGCTAAAATCTGATATCAACTTAGAAGGGACAATTACATGACATTTTCTCAAGAGCAATTCCTGAAAAAAACACCAAAAGTAGTGCTGTAACACATAGCCTACGCTGTAATATGTTAAATGTATATTGAGGAACCATAATCACTACTACTGGATAATTGATAGGTACAGTAGTGAACTGAAGGGTTGTCAAAACTTGTTCAAATCATTATAATACTACTACTAAAAGCAGTGCTCCTTATCAGTCCAGTATGTATGCAGGTATATGTGATTTACAACCAGCCTTTCTTGGTATTGCTGGTTGTAGTACATATACCTGCATACATACTGGACAGTAGGTGGCAATGGTACTGTACACTGACTGTATATGGGGCGCAACAAACTTACCTGAGACTCCCTGTCCCTGCATATCTGTCCCCAGTTCTGCTGTCTGTGTGCCATCTGCCCTAGCAGGGGCTAAAATCTGTTATCAACTTTGGAGGGGTTAATTACATGACATTTTCTCAAGAGCAATTCCTGAAAAAACACCAAAAGTAGTGCTGTAACACATAGCCTACGCTGTAATATGTTAAATGTATATTGAGGAACCATAATCACTACTACTGGATAATTGATAGGTACTGTAGTGAACTGAAGGGTTGTCCCAACTTGGTCAAATCATTATAATACTACTACTAATAATATTTAAGCAGTGTTCCTTATCAGTCCAGTATGTGTGCAGGTATATGTGCTACAACCAGCCTTTCTTGGTATAGCTGGTTGTAGTACATATACCGGCATACATACTGGACAGTAGGTGGCAATGGTACTGTATATGGGGTGCAACAAACTTACCTGAGACTCCCTGTCTCTGCCAGTCTGTCCCTGCATATCTGTCCCCAGTTCTGCTGTCTGTGTGCCATCTGCCCTAGCAGGGGCTAAAATCTGTTATCAACTTTGGAGGGGACAATTACATGACATTTTCTCAAGAGCAATTCCTGAAAAAACACCGAAAGTAGTGCTGTAATATGTTAAATGTATATTGAGGAACCATAATCACTACTACTGGATAATTGATAGGTACAGTAGTGAACTGAAGGGTTGTCCCAACTTGTTCAAATCATTATAATACTACTACTAATAATAGTTAAAAGCAGTGTTCCTTATCAGTCCAGTATGTATGCAGGTATATGTGCTTACACCCAGCCTTTCTTGGTATTGCTGGTTGTAGTACATATACCTGCATACATACTGGACAGTAGGTGGCAATGGTACTGTACACTGACTGTATATGGGGCGCAGCAAACTTACCTGAGACTCCCTGTCTCTGCCAGTCTGTCCCTGCATATCTGTCCCCAGTTCTGCTGTCTGTGTGCCATCTGCCCTAGCAGGGGCTAAAATCTGATATCAACTTAGAAGGGACAATTACATGACATTTTCTCAAGAGCAATTCCTGAAAAAAACACCAAAAGTAGTGCTGTAACACATAGCCTACGCTGTAATATGTTAAATGTATATTGAGGAACCATAATCACTACTACTGGATAATTGATAGGTACAGTAGTGAACTGAAGGGTTGTCCCAACTTGTTCAAATCATTATAATACTACTACTAATAATAGTTAAAAGCAGTGCTCCTTATCAGTCCAGTATGTGTGCAGGTATATGTGCTTACACCCAGCCTTTCTTGGTATTGCTGGTTGTAGTACATATACCTGCATACATACTGGACAGTAGGTGGCAATGGTACTGTATATGGGGTGCAACAAACTTACCTGAGACTCCCTGTCTCTGCCAGCCCCTGCATATCTGTCCCCAGTTCTGATGTCTGTGTGCCATCTGCCCTAGCAGGGGCTAAAATCTGTTATCAACTTTGGGAGGGGACAATTACATGACATTTTCTCAAGAGCAATTCCTGAAAAAACACCAAAAGTAGTGCTGTAACACATAGCCTACGCTGTAATATGTTAAATGTATATTGAGGAACCATAATCACTACTACTGGATAATTGATAGGTACAGTAGTTAACTGAAGGGTTGTTCAAATCATTATAATACTACTACTAATAATAGTTATAGCAGTGTTCCTTATCAGTCCAGTATGTATGCAGGTATATGTACTTACAACCAGCCTTTCATCATTTATTTCAACGTGTTACAACGTGAAATCGCCTCTATTCCATTCAAACCGTAGAGGGCCAAACTACATCTCCCATAATGCAACGCCAGCACAGGTGGCCAGCAAAGATAATCGTCTACATCCAGAAAGGCTTGCTAGCTAGCAACAGCAGCACTTTTAGCACTCTGTAAACTATATTAATAACAACAATACAACTATGAAAGTTACATGTTTCAATAGTCTCACACTCCCTTATAACAATATCTACAGCATTAACCTTGGGATGTTTAATCTATTTCATGTTATGGACTTCTACAAAGGAGTAATTTGCAACACATACCCTTCTCTATGTGTTTTCTCGGACTGAGGAGAACTGGAGCTACACCATGGTGTTAGTCGGTGACACGAGCGCCCAGATGAAATCAACCAATAAGAATGCTTGAATGATGAGATCCAACCAATAAGAATGCTTGAACATTAAATACACATTTCTTTCGAGGCAGGTGGAAACATAACCAACCTTGTTAACAGACGATAGCAAAAGTTCAATTTTTGACAACTCCACATAAATTGAATAGGTACTAGCTAGCTAGCTTGATAGTTAATGTTTGCGCGCCAGCTCTGCAAATTCAGCAAGTGTGTGTGTGAACGCATCCAACGTTAACCTCAAGTCAATTAGTTTAATTAGTTAGCTAAACTAATGACCTACAGTGGATCAAACCATTGAGGCAAAGGGCGGGGGTCGCAGTCTTTTGAAACTTAAAAACGCGCTATTAGTGTCTATAATCAGCTTAAGTGCTTTCATTGCGTTCATTCATATTATTGAAATTACATAGATATGTTTACAGTGATATATTGGGGGGGGGGGGGGAAATCATATTTTCCCCAGGATAGGGGGATCGTGTCCCCCCTGGGATTTCTGCCTATGCACGTGATATCTCCTCACTCACGTGGTTGATTGAAGGACGAACTGAGTTGTGTTGATGGCAAAGATGAAGAAGGAGGGATGACTAGAAACGATTCAGTTGACCTGTTTATGTGTGGATTAATTGTCGGAGTAGAGGAATTTGTGTAATTCAGGTAAAAAAATAACGCAATGTTTATATCACAGGACAAATTAGCTAGCAAGTTAACTAGCTAAATTGCCATACAAGTCTAGCTACCATCGCGTTTTTGTCCATTTGGGATCCTGTGTATGCGGTAGATTTTTTGCCGTGTTTTCGTCCACTTGGGGAATGGGAGATACGGGTCCAGATTTTTTGTTGTTGTTGTTTCCAGTGATGTGTGTCCTCCGAAGTTGGTGTAACTGCTCCAGTGTTTGGGTTAGGGGTTAGGTTAAGGGTTAGGTTTCTAGTTTTGAGTCTGTTGATCTAGGGTGTTAGGGTTACGGGGGTTAGGGTTTGAATATAATTGTGTTTTGTTTCAACTGGTTAGGGTTAGGTTTCTAGTTTTGAGTCTGTTGATCCAGGGTTAGGGTTACGAGGGTTGGGGTTAGGGTTAGGTTTTGAATATAATTGTGTTTCGTTTCAACTGGTTAGTTGTAAGGTGCACAGGCCTATCTCCTGTTTATCCCTCCTGTTTCTGATCTAATATAATAGGTGTAGTACTTAAAAAGGCCCGTAGATGTCCTCCTAGGATCATAAATTAAACTTGAGGTAAGTTCCAAGTTCCCTCTTTTTCTGGGTGGCAGTGCAGAAGTCGATGTGGTGAGAGATTCATTCAACCATAGTGTTGTTAAATATGAACATTAAATGGTTTTATTGTTTTGTTAAAGGAAAGGAAAAACCTAAAAGTAGTGCTGTAACACATAGCCTACGCTGTAATATGTTAAATGTATATTGAGGAACCATAATCACTACTACTGGATAATTGATAGGTACAGTAGTGAACTGAAGGGTTGTCCCAACTTGGTCAAATCATTATAATACTACTACTAATAATAGTTAAAGCAGTGTTCCTTATCAGTCCAGTATGTGTGCAGGTATATGTGCTACAACCAGCCTTTCTTGGTATTGCTGGTTGTAGTACATATACCGGCATACATACTGGACAGTAGGTGGCAATGGTACTGTACACTGACTGTATATGGGGTGCAACAAACTTACCTGAGACTCCCTGTCTCTGCCAGTCTGCCCCTGCATATCTGTCCCCAGTTCTGCTGTCTGTGTGCAGTCTGCCCTAGCAGGGGCTAAAATCTGATATCAACTTTGGAGGGGACAATTACATGACATTTTCTCAAGAGCAATTCCTGAAAAAACACCAAAAGTAGTGCTGTAACACATAGCCTACGCTGTAATATGTTAAATGTATATTGAGGAACCATAATCACTACTACTGGATAATTGATAGGTACAGTAGTGAACTGAAGGGTTGTCCCAACTTGGTCAAATCATTATAATACTACTACTAATAATAGTTAAAGCAGTGTTCCTTATCAGTCCAGTATGTGTGCAGGTATATGTGCTACAACCAGCCTTTCTTGGTATTGCTGGTTGTAGTACATATACGTGCATACATACTGGACAGTAATAATAGTTAAAAGCAGTGTTCCTTATCAGTCCAGTATGTATGTAGGTATATGTACTACAACCAGCAATACCAAGAAAGGCTGGTTGTAAAAGCACATATACCTGCATACATACTGGACTGATAAGGAACACTGCTTTTAACTATTATTAGTAGTAGTATTATAATGATTTGAACAAGTTGGGACAACCCTTCAGTTCACTACTGTACCTATCAATTAACCAGTAGTAGTGATTATGGTTCCTCAATATACATTTAACATATTACAGCGTAGGCTATGTGTTACAGCACTACTTTTGGTGTTTTTTCAGGAATTGCTCTTGAGAAAATGTCATGTAATTGTCCCCTCCAAAGTTGATATCAGATTTTAGCCCCTGCTAGGGCAGATGGCACACAGACAGCAGAACTGGGGACAGATATCCAGGGACAGACTGGCAGAGACAGGGAGTCTCAGGTAAGTTTGTTGCACCCCATATACAGTACCATTGCCACCTACTGTCCAGTATGTATGCAGGTATATGTACTACAACCAGCAATACCAAGAAAGGCTGGTTAAGCACATATACCTGCACACATACTGGACTGATAAGGAACACTGCTTTAACTATTATAAGTAGGGACAGGGAGTCTCAGGTAAGTTTGTTGCACCCCATATACAGTCAGTGTACAGTACCATTGCCACCTACTGTCCAGTATGTATGTAGGTATATGTACTACAACCAGCAATACCAAGAAAGGCTGGTTGTAAAAAGCACATATACCTGCACACATACTGGACTCATAAGGAACACTGCTTTAACTATTATTAGTAGTAGTATTATAATGATTTGAACAAGTTGGGACAACCCTTCAGTTAACTACTGTACCTATCAATTATCCAGTAGTAGTGATTATGGTTCCTCAATATACATTTAACATATTACAGCGTAGGCTGTGTTACAGCACTACTTTTAGGTTTTTCCTTTCCTTTAACAAAACAATAAAACCATTTAATGTTCATATTTAACAACACTATGGTTGAATGAATCTCTCACCACATCGACTTCTGCACTGCCACCCAGAAAAAGAGGGAACTTGGAACTTACCTCAGTTTAATTTATGATCCTAGGAGGACATCTACAGGCCTTTTTAAGTACTACACCTATTATATTAGATCAGAAACGGGAGGGATAAACAGGAGATAGGCCTGTGCACCTTAAAACTAACCAGTTGAAACGAAACACAATTATATTCAAAACCTAACCCCAACCCTCGTAACCCCAACCCTCGTAACCCCAACCCTCGTAACCCTAACCCTGGATCAACAGACTCAAAACTAGAAACCTAACCCTAACCAGTTGAAACAAAACACAATTATATTCAAACCCTAAACCCCGTAACCCTAGATCAACAGACTCAAAACTAGAAACCTAACCCTTAACCCTAACCCCTAACCCTAAACCTAACCTCTAACCCAAACACTGGAGCAGTTACACCAACTTCGGAGGACACACATCACTGGAAACAACAACAAAAAATCCGGACCCGTTATCTCCCATTCCCCAAGTGGACGAAAACACGGCAAAAAATCTACCGCATACACAGGATCCCAAATGGACAAAAACGCGATGGTAGCTAGACTTGTATGGCAATTTAGCTAGTTAACTTCCTAGCTAATTTGTCCTGTGATATAAACATTGCGTTATTTTTTTACCTGAATTACACAAATTCCTCTACTCCGACAATTAATCCACACATAAACAGGTCAACTGAATCGTTTCTAGTCATCCCTCCTTCTTCATCTTTGAATTTATATGGTAATTGCCATCAACACAAATCAGTTCGTCCTTCAATCAACCACGTGAGTCACTGACTGTATATGGGGTGCAACAAACTTACCTGAGACTCCCAGCCTCTGCCAGTCTGTCCCTGCATATCTGTCCCCAGTTCTGCTGTCTGTGTGCCATCTGCCCTAGCAGGGGCTAAAATCTGATATCAACTTAGAAGGGACAATTACATGACATTTTCTCAAGAGCAATTCCTGAAAAAAACACCAAAAGTAGTGCTGTAACACAGCCTACGCTGTAATATGTTAAATGTATATTGAGGAACCATAATCACTACTACTGGATAATTGATAGGTACAGTAGTGAACTGAAGGGTTGTCAAAACTTGTTCAAATCATTATAATACTACTACTAAAAGCAGTGCTCCTTATCAGTCCAGTATGTATGCAGGTATATGTGATTTACAACCAGCCTTTCTTGGTATTGCTGGTTGTAGTACATATACCTGCATACATACTGGACAGTAGGTGGCAATGGTACTGTATATGGGGTGCAACAAACTTACCTGAGACTCCCTGTCTCTGCCAGTCTGTCCCTGCATATCTGTCCCCAGTTCTGCTGTCTGTGTGCCATCTGCCCTAGCAGGGGCTAAAATCTGATATCAACTTTGGAGGGGACAATTACATGACATTTTCTCAAGAGCAATTCCTGAAAAAACACCAAAAGTAGTGCTGTAACACATAGCCTACGCTGTAATATGTTAAATGTATATTGAGGAACCATAATCACTACTACTGGATAATTGATAGGTACAGTAGTTAACTGAAGGGTTGTCCCAACTTGTTCAAATCATTATAATACTACTACTAATAATAGTTATAGCAGTGTTCCTTATCAGTCCAGTATGTATGCAGGTATATGTACTTACAACCAGCCTTTCATCATTTATTTCAACGTGTTACAACGTGAAATCGCCTCTATTCCATTCAAACCGTAGAGGACCAAACTACATCTCCCATAATGCAACGCCAGCACAGGTGGCCAGCAAAGCTAATCGTCTACATCCAGAAAGGCTTGCTAGCTAGCAACAGCAGCACTTTTAGCACTCTGTAAACTATATTAATAACAACAATAAAACTCTGAAAGTTACATGTCTCACACTCCCTTATAACAATATCTACAGCATTAACCTTGGGATGTTTAATCTATTTCATGTTATGGACTTCTACAAAGGAGTAATTTGCAACACATACCCTTCTCTATGTGTTTTCTCGGACTGAGGAGAACTGGAGCTACACCATGGTGTTAGTCGGTGACACGAGCGCCCAGATGAAATCAACCAATAAGAATGCTTGAATGATGAGATCCAACCAATAAGAATGCTTGAACATTAAATACACATTTCTTTAGAGGCAGGTGGAAACATAACCAACCTTGTTAACAGACGATAGCAAAAGTTCAATTTTTGACAACTCCACATAAATTGAATAGGTACTAGCTAGCTAGCTTGATAGTTAATGTTTGCGCGCCAGCTCTGCAAATTCAGCAAGTGTGTGTGTGTGAACGCTTCCAACGTTAACCTCAAGTCAATTAGTTTAATTAGTTAGCTAAACTAATGACCTACAGTGGATCAAACCATTGTGAGGCAAAGGGCGGGGTTCGCAATCTTTTGAAACTTAAAAACGCGCTATTAGTGTCTATAATCAGCTTAAGTGCTTTCATTGCGTTCATTCATATTATTGAAATTACATAGATATGTTTACAGTGATATATTGGGGGGGGGATCATATTTTTCCCAGGATAGGGGGGTCGTGTCCCCCCTGGGATTTCTGCCTATGCACGTGATATCTCCTCACTCACGTGGTTGATTGAAGGACGAACTGATTTGTGTTGATGGCAATTACCATATAAATTCAAAGATGGAGGGATGACTAGAAACGATTCAGTTGACCTGTTTATGTGTGGATTAATTGTCAGAGTAGAGGAATGTGTGTAATTCAGGTAAAAAAATAACGCAATGTTTATATCACAGGACAAATTAGCTAGCAAGTTAACTAGCTAAATTGCCATACAAGTCTAGCTACCATCGCGTTTTTGTCCATTTGGGATCCTGTGTATGCGGTAGATTTTTTGCCATGTTTTCGTCCACTTGGGGAATGGGAGATAACGGGTCCGGATTTTTTGTTGTTGTTGTTTCCAGTGATGTGTGTCCTCCGAAGTTGGTGTAACTGCTCCAGTGTTTGGGTTAGAGGTTAGGTTTAGGGTTAGGGGGGTTAGGGGTTAGGGTTAAGGGTTAGGTTTCTAGTTTTGAGTCTGTTGATCTAGGGTTACGGGTGTTAGGGATACGGGGGTTAGGGTTAAGTTTTGAATATAATTGTGTTTTGTTTCAACTGGTTAGGTTTCTAGTTTTGAGTCTGTTGATCCAGGGTTAGGGTTACGAGGGTTGGGGTTACGAGGGTTGGGGTTACGAGGGTTGGGGTTAGGTTTTGAATATAATTGTGTTTCGTTTCAACTGGTTAGTTTTAAGGTGCACAGGCCTATCTCCTGTTTATCCCTCCCGTTTCTGATCTAATATAATAGGTGTAGTACTTAAAAAGGCCCGTAGATGTCCTCCTAGGATCATAAATTAAACTGAGGTAAGTTCCAAGTTCCCTCTTTTTCTGGGTGGCAGTGCAGAAGTCGATGTGGTGAGAGATTCATTCAACCATAGTGTTGTTAAATATGAACATTAAATGGTTTTATTGTTTTGTTAAAGGAAAGGAAAAACCTAAAAGTAGTGCTGTAACACATAGCCTACGCTGTAATATGTTAAATGTATATTGAGGAACCATAATCACTACTACTGGATAATTGATAGGTACAGTAGTGAACTGAAGGGTTGTCCCAACTTGTTCAAATCATTATAATACTACTACTAATAATAGTTAAAAGCAGTGCTCCTTATCAGTCCAGTATGTATGCAGGTATATGTGCTTTACAACCAGCCTTTCTTGGTATTGCTGGTTGTAGTACATATACCTGCATACATACTGGACAGTAGGTGGCAATGGTACTGTATATGGGGTGCAACAAACTTACCTGAGACTCCCTGTCTCTGCCAGTCTGTCCCTGCATATCTGTCCCCAGTTCTGCTGTCTGTGTGCCATCTGCCCTAGCAGGGGCTAAAATCTGTTATCAACTTTGGAGGGGACAATTACATGACATTTTCTCAAGAGCAATTCCTGAAAAAACACCAAAAGTAGTGCTGTAACACATAGCCTACGCTGTAATATGTTAAATGTATATTGAGGAACCATAATCACTACTACTGGATAATTGATAGGTACAGTAGTGAACTGAAGGGTTGTCCCAACTTGTTCAAATCATTATAATACTACTACTAATAATAGTTAAAAGCAGTGCTCCTTATCAGTCCATTATGTGTGCAGGTATATTACAACCAGCCTTTCTTGGTATTGCTGGTTGTAGTACATATACCTGTATACATACTGGACAGTAGGTGGCAATGGTACTGTACACTGACTGTATATGGATGGCAAACAAACTTACCTGAGACTCCCTGACTCTGCCAGTCTGTCCCTGCATATCTGTCCCCAGTTCTGCTGTCTGTGTGCCATCTGCCCTAGCAGGGGCTAAAATCGGATATCAACTTTGAAGGGGACAATTACATGACATTTTCTCAAGAGCAATTCCTGAAAAAACACCAAAAGTAGTGCTGTAACACATAGCCTACGCTGTAATATGTTAAATGTATATTGAGGAACCATAATCACTACTACTGGATAATTGATAGGTACAGTAGTGAACTGAAGGGTTGTCAAAACTTGTTCAAATCATTATAATACTACTACTAAAAGCAGTGCTCCTTATCAGTCCAGTATGTGTGCAGGTATATGTGCTTACACCCAGCCTTTCTTGGTATTGCTGGTTGTAGTACATATACCTGCATACATACTGGACAGTAGGTGGCAATGGTACTGTATATGGGGTGCAACAAACTTACCTGAGACTCCCTGTCTCTGCCAGTCTGTCCCTGCATATCTGCCCCCAGTTCTGCTGTCTGTGTGCCATCTGCCCTAGCAGGGGCTAAAATCTGATATCAACTTAGAAGGGACAATTACATGACATTTTCTCAAGAGCAATTCCTGAAAAAACACCAAAAGTAGTGCTGTAACACATAGCCTACGTTGTAATATGTTAAATGTATATTGAGGAACCATAATCACTACTACTGGATAATTCATAGGTACAGTAGTTAACTGAAGGGTTGTCCCAACTTGTTCAAATCATTATAATACTACTACTAATAATAGTTATAGCAGTGTTCCTTATCAGTCCAGTATGTATGCAGGTATATGTACTTACAACCAGCCAGTAGGTGGCAATGGTACTGTACACTGACTGTATATGGGGTGCAACAAACTTACCTGAGACTCCCTGTCCCTGCATATCTGTCCCCAGTTCTGCTGTCTGTGTGCCATCTGCCCTAGCAGGGGCTAAAATCTGATATCAACTTTGGAGGGGACAATTACATGACATTTTCTCAAGAGCAATTCCTGAAAAAAACACCAAAAGTAGTGCTGTAACACATAGCCTACGCTGTAATATGTTAAATGTATATTGAGGAACCATAATCACTACTACTGGATAATTGATAGGTACAGTAGTTAACTGAAGGGTTGTCCCAACTTGTTCAAATCATTATAATACTACTACTTATAATAGTTAAAGCAGTGTTCCTTATCAGTCCAGTATGTGTGCAGGTATATGTGCTTAACCAGCCTTTCTTGGTATTGCTGGTTGTAGTACATATACCTGCATACATACTGGACAGTAGGTGGCAATGGTACTGTATATGGGGTGCAACAAACTTACCTGAGACTCCCTGTCTCTGCCAGTCTGTCCCTGCATATCTGTCCCCAGTTCTGCTGTCTGTGTGCCATCTGCCCTAGCAGGGGCTAAAATCTGTTATCAACTTTGGAGGGGACAATTACATGACATTTTCTCAAGAGCAATTCCTGAAAAAACACCAAAAGTAGTGCTGTAACACATAGCCTACGCTGTAATATGTTAAATGTATATTGAGGAACCATAATCACTACTACTGGATAATTGATAGGTACAGTAGTGAACTGAAGGGTTGTCCCAACTTGTTCAAATCATTATAATACTACTACTAATAATAGTTAAAAGCAGTGCTCCTTATCAGTCCATTATGTGTGCAGGTATATTACAACCAGCCTTTCTTGGTATTGCTGGTTGTAGTACATATACCTGTATACATACTGGACAGTAGGTGGCAATGGTACTGTACACTGACTGTATATGGATGGCAAACAAACTTACCTGAGACTCCCTGACTCTGCCAGTCTGTCCCTGCATATCTGTCCCCAGTTCTGCTGTCTGTGTGCCATCTGCCCTAGCAGGGGCTAAAATCGGATATCAACTTTGAAGGGGACAATTACATGACATTTTCTCAAGAGCAATTCCTGAAAAAACACCAAAAGTAGTGCTGTAACACATAGCCTACGCTGTAATATGTTAAATGTATATTGAGGAACCATAATCACTACTACTGGATAATTGATAGGTACAGTAGTGAACTGAAGGGTTGTCAAAACTTGTTCAAATCATTATAATACTACTACTAAAAGCAGTGCTCCTTATCAGTCCAGTATGTGTGCAGGTATATGTGCTTACACCCAGCCTTTCTTGGTATTGCTGGTTGTAGTACATATACCTGCATACATACTGGACAGTAGGTGGCAATGGTACTGTATATGGGGTGCAACAAACTTACCTGAGACTCCCTGTCTCTGCCAGTCTGTCCCTGCATATCTGCCCCCAGTTCTGCTGTCTGTGTGCCATCTGCCCTAGCAGGGGCTAAAATCTGATATCAACTTAGAAGGGACAATTACATGACATTTTCTCAAGAGCAATTCCTGAAAAAACACCAAAAGTAGTGCTGTAACACATAGCCTACGTTGTAATATGTTAAATGTATATTGAGGAACCATAATCACTACTACTGGATAATTCATAGGTACAGTAGTTAACTGAAGGGTTGTCCCAACTTGTTCAAATCATTATAATACTACTACTAATAATAGTTATAGCAGTGTTCCTTATCAGTCCAGTATGTATGCAGGTATATGTACTTACAACCAGCCAGTAGGTGGCAATGGTACTGTACACTGACTGTATATGGGGTGCAACAAACTTACCTGAGACTCCCTGTCCCTGCATATCTGTCCCCAGTTCTGCTGTCTGTGTGCCATCTGCCCTAGCAGGGGCTAAAATCTGATATCAACTTTGGAGGGGACAATTACATGACATTTTCTCAAGAGCAATTCCTGAAAAAAACACCAAAAGTAGTGCTGTAACACATAGCCTACGCTGTAATATGTTAAATGTATATTGAGGAACCATAATCACTACTACTGGATAATTGATAGGTACAGTAGTTAACTGAAGGGTTGTCCCAACTTGTTCAAATCATTATAATACTACTACTTATAATAGTTAAAGCAGTGTTCCTTATCAGTCCAGTATGTGTGCAGGTATATGTGCTTAACCAGCCTTTCTTGGTATTGCTGGTTGTAGTACATATACCTGCATACATACTGGACAGTAGGTGGCAATGGTACTGTATATGGGGTGCAACAAACTTACCTGAGACTCCCTGTCTCTGCCAGTCTGTCCCTGCATATCTGTCCCCAGTTCTGCTGTCTGTGTGCCATCTGCCCTAGCAGGGGCTAAAATCTGATATCAACTTAGAAGGGACAATTACATGACATTTTCTCAAGAGCAATTCCTGAAAAAACACCATAAGTAGTGCTGTAACACAGCCTACGCTGTAATATGTTAAATGTATATTGAGGAACCATAATCACTACTACTGGATAATTGATAGGTACAGTAGTTAACTGAAGGGTTGTCCCAACTTGTTCAAATCATTATAATACTACTACTAATAATAGTTAAAAGCAGTGCTCCTTATCAGTCCAGTATGTGTGCAGGTATATGTGCTTACACCCAGCCTTTCTTGGTATTGCTGGTTGTAGTACATATACCTGCATACATACTGGACAGTAGGTGGCAATGGTACTGTACACTGACTGTATATGGGGTGCAACAAACTTACCTGAGACTCCCTGTCTCTGCCAGTCTGTCCCTGCATATCTGTCCCCAGTTCTGCTGTCTGTGTGCCATCTGCCCTAGCAGGGGCTAAAATCTGTTATCAACTTTGGAGGGGACATGACATTTTCTCAAGAGCAATTCCTGAAAAAACACCAAAAGTAGTGCTGTAATATGTTAAATGTATATTGAGGAACCATAATCACTACTACTGGATAATTGATAGGTACAGTAGTGAACTGAAGGGTTGTCCCAACTTGTTCAAATCATTATAATACTACTACTAATAATAGTTAAAAGCAGTGCTCCTTATCAGTCCAGTATGTGTGCAGGTATATGTGCTTACACCCAGCCTTTCTTGGTATTGCTGGTTGTAGTACATATACCTGCATACATACTGGACAGTAGGTGGCAATGGTACTGTATATGGGGTGCAACAAACTTACCCGAGACTCCCTGTCTCTGCCAGTCTGTCCCTGCATATCTGTCCCCAGTTCTGCTGTCTGTGTGCCATCTGCCCTAGCAGGGGCTAAAATCTGATATCAACTTAGAAGGGACAATTACATGACATTTTCTCAAGAGCAATTCATGAAAAAACACCAAAAGTAGTGCTGTAACACGTAGCCTACGCTGTAATATGTTAAATGTATATTGAGGAACCATAATCACTACTACTGGATAATTGATAGGTACAGTAGTGAACTGAAGGGTTGTCCCAACTTGTTCAAATCATTATAATACTACTACTAATAATAGTTAAAAGCAGTGCTCCTTATCAGTCCAGTATGTGTGCAGGTATATGTGCTTACACCCAGCCTTTCTTGGTATTGCTGGTTGTAGTACATATACCTGCATACATACTGGACAGTAGGTGGCAATGGTACTGTACACTGACTGTATCTGGGGTGCAACAAACTTACCTGAGACTCCCTGTCTCTGCCAGTCTGTCCCTGCATATCTGTCCCCAGTTCTGCTGTCTGTGTGCCATCTGCCCTAGCAGGGGCTAAAATCTGTTATCAACTTCGAAGGGACAATTACATGACATTTTCTCAAGAGCAATTCCTGAAAAAACACCATAAGTAGTGCTGTAACACAGCCTACGCTGTAATATGTTAAATGTATATTGAGGAACCATAATCACTACTACTGGATAATTGATAGGTACAGTAGTTAACTGAAGGGTTGTCCCAACTTGTTCAAATCATTATAATACTACTACTAATAATAGTTAAAGCAGTGTTCCTTATGAGTCCAGTATGTGTGCAGGTATATGTGCTTACACCCAGCCTTTCTTGGTATTGCTGGTTGTAGTACATATACCTGCATACATACTGGACAGTAGGTGGCAATGGTACTGTACACTGACTGTATATGGGGCGCAGCAAACTTACCTGAGACTCCCTGTCCCTGCATATCTGTCCCCAGTTCTGCTGTCTGTGTGCCATCTGCCCTAGCAGGGGCTAAAATCTGATATCAACTTAGAAGGGACAATTACATGACATTTTCTCAAGAGCAATTCATGAAAAAACACCAAAAGTAGTGCTGTAACACATAGCCTACGCTGTAATATGTTAAATGTATATTGAGGAACCATAATCACTACTACTGGATAATTGATAGGTACAGTAGTGAACTGAAGGGTTGTCCCAATCATTATAATACTACTACTAATAATAGTTAAAAGCAGTGCTCCTTATCAGTCCAGTATGTGTGCAGGTATATGTGCTTACACCCAGCCTTTCTTGGTATTGCTGGTTGTAGTACATATACCTGCATACATACTGGACAGTAGGTGGCAATGGTACTGTATATGGGGTGCAACAAACTTACCTGAGACTCCCTGTCTCTGCCAGTCTGTCCCTGCATATCTGCCCCCAGTTCTGCTGTCTGTGTGCCATCTGCCCTAGCAGGGGCTAAAATCTGATATCAACTTAGAAGGGACAATTACATGACATTTTCTCAAGAGCAATTCCTGAAAAAACACCAAAAGTAGTGCTGTAACACATAGCCTACGTTGTAATATGTTAAATGTATATTGAGGAACCATAATCACTACTACTGGATAATTCATAGGTACAGTAGTTAACTGAAGGGTTGTCCCAACTTGTTCAAATCATTATAATACTACTACTAATAATAGTTATAGCAGTGTTCCTTATCAGTCCAGTATGTATGCAGGTATATGTACTTACAACCAGCCAGTAGGTGGCAATGGTACTGTACACTGACTGTATATGGGGTGCAACAAACTTACCTGAGACTCCCTGTCCCTGCATATCTGTCCCCAGTTCTGCTGTCTGTGTGCCATCTGCCCTAGCAGGGGCTAAAATCTGATATCAACTTAGAAGGGACAATTACATGACATTTTCTCAAGAGCAATTCCTGAAAAAACACCATAAGTAGTGCTGTAACACAGCCTACGCTGTAATATGTTAAATGTATATTGAGGAACCATAATCACTACTACTGGATAATTGATAGGTACAGTAGTTAACTGAAGGGTTGTCCCAACTTGTTCAAATCATTATAATACTACTACTAATAATAGTTAAAAGCAGTGCTCCTTATCAGTCCAGTATGTGTGCAGGTATATGTGCTTACACCCAGCCTTTCTTGGTATTGCTGGTTGTAGTACATATACCTGCATACATACTGGACAGTAGGTGGCAATGGTACTGTATATGGGGTGCAACAAACTTACCCGAGACTCCCTGTCTCTGCCAGTCTGTCCCTGCATATCTGTCCCCAGTTCTGCTGTCTGCGTGCCATCTGCCCTAGCAGGGGCTAAAATCTGATATCAACTTAGAAGGGACAATTACATGACATTTTCTCAAGAGCAATTCCTGAAAAAACACCAAAAGTAGTGCTGTAACACACAGCCTATGCTGTAATATGTTAAATGTATATTGAGGAACCATAATCACTACTACTGGATAATTGATAGGTACAGTAGTTAACTGAAGGCTTGTTCAAATCATTATAATACTACTACTAATAATAGTTATAGCAGTGTTCCTTATCAGTCCAGTATGTATGCAGGTATATGTACTTACAACCAGCCTTTCATCATTTATTTCAACGTGTTACAACGTGAAATCGCCTCTATTCCATTCAAACCGTAGAGGACCAAACTACATCTCCCATAATGCAACGCCAGCACAGGTGGCTCGCTAGCTAGCAACAGCAGCACTTTTAGCACTCTGTAAACTATATTAATAACAACAATAAAACTCTGAAAGTTACATGTTTCAATAGTCTCACACTCCCTTATAACAATATCTACAGCATTAACCTTGGGATGTTTAATCTATTTCATGTTATGGACTTCTACAAAGGAGTAATTTGCAACACATACCCTTCTCTATGTGTTTTCTCGGACTGAGGAGAACTGGAGCTACACCATGGTGTTAGTCGGTGACACGAGCGCCCAGATGAAATCAACCAATAAGAATGCTTGAACATTAAATACACATTTCTTTAGAGGCAGGTGGAAACATAACCAACCTTGTTAACAGACGATAGCAAAAGTTCAATTTTTGACAACTCCACATAAATTGAATAGGTACTAGCTAGCTAGCTTGATAGTTAATGTTTGCGCGCCAGCTGTGCAAATTCAGCAAGTGTGTGTGTGAACGCTTCCAACGTTAACCTCAAGTCAATTAGTTTAATTAGTTAGCTAAACTAATGACCTACAGTGGATCAAACCATTGTGAGGCAAAGGGCGTGGGTCGCAATCTTTTGAAACTTAAAAACGCGCTATTAGTGTCTATAATCAGCTTAAGTGCTTTCATTCATATTATTGAAATTACATAGATATGTTTACAGTGATATATTGGGGGGGGGGGATCATATTTTTCCCAGGATAGGGGGGTCGTGTCCCCCCTGGGATTTCTGCCTATGCACGTGATATCTCCTCACTCACGTGGTTGATTGAAGGACGAACTGATTTGTGTTGATGGCAATTACCATATAAATTCAAAGATGAAGAAGGAGGGATGACTAGAAACGATTCAGTTGACCTGTTTATGTGTGGATTAATTGTCGGAGTAGAGGAATGTGTGTAATTCAGGTAAAAAAATAACGCAATGTTTATATCACAGGACAAATTAGCTAGCAAGTTAACTAGCTAAATTGCCATACAAGTCTAGCTACCATCGCGTTTTTGTCCATTTCGGATCCTGTGTATGCGGTAGATTTTTTGCCGTGTTTTCGTCCACTTGGGGAATGGGAGATAACGGGTCAGGATTTTTTGTTGTTGTTGTTTCCAGTGATGTGTGTCCTCCGAAGTTGGTGTAACTGCTCCAGTGTTTGGGTTAGAGGTTAGGTTTAGGGTTAGGGGGGTTAGGGGTTAGGTTTCTAGTTTTGAGTCTGTTGATCTAGGGTTACGGGTGTTAGGGTTACGGGGGTTAGGGTTAAGTTTTGAATATAATTGTGTTTTGTTTCAACTGGTTAGGGTTAGGTTTCTAGTTTTGAGTCTTGTTAGGGAAGATTCAGAATTTGTTGGTAACATATGTAAGATGTTTTATATTCATCAAATGTGTGTAAGTTAATTCTCATCAGAATGGTATTTTTGTGTTATTCTGTGGTGAGGGTTGCAGTATCTGTTCTATGTCAAGACTAAGTTGCATGGCCGCTGAGAGGGGAGAGGTCAAAGTGTCATCATGTGTAAACATATCTTTCACTCTCTACCTTTCCCATAGTGGGGAAAGGAAGGTTGCAGTGTCTGGAATCATTCTATGCTCCCTTTTATGTTGTTTCTATCTTAACCTATAGCCTCACCCTCCTCTCCGTGAGTTTGTCCAGGAGTTTGTATTTAGAGTGGGTTGTATCTAAATGACAATTTGATATATGCCTGTTGTAATGGAGGATTGGTTTATGGTTTGGGAAAGGAGACAAAGCTGAACGATGAGTTATGTCTATGCTGTCTGACTATGTGGGTCTTTGCTATTAAAGGAACTCAGAGGATTCACTGGGAGACACTGAATCAATCTGAGAGTCACAGGGTTGTGATAGAGCTCATATAATTAAAGATGGACTTTTATAACTAACTCTGACTTGTGTGTGTGGTTTGCTCCCATGATTTGGTAAATAGAGGAAATTTCCACGACATTTGGCGACGAGGAGGGGATGTGAATCTTCACTCGGTGACCGTTCCTACGATCTAGGTAAATAAATCGTGCACGAGGGATCCCCTAAACTTGGGATCTCAGGGAGAACCACACTTCGGGAAACGGAGCAGATGGACCAACCTTTGATCTAAGAGGAAGCGAGCCGAGTGGATACCACATCTCGAACTGAGTTTTTTTTAAAGAAAAAGGTGAGCGAACCACACACAGATTTGAAGTAGAGTTTTTTAATTATGCCTGTTATACTCTGAGCGTGAATTCCTTTGTAAGGAAGGCACCTTGGCGGCGTAAGCAGGGCCGAGTCAGAGGAGAGTAATCTGGGGGTTTTGTGGACTCAAAAGATACTCTGCGCTGTCCGGTTGCCAGTGACCAAGAGCCCTCCTGACACTGAATTGATCACAGTGGGGATTTGGTGAGGTCTGTCGGGGTGAGGGGCCAGGGGGTCTGTGTGTTCTAGGTGAAACACGGCACTTGGTGAAGCCCTATTGGAAGAAGGACCTCATTCTGTGTGTCTGTGTGATTTGTCTAAGTGACCCTCAGATGTGGTGAATTCCAATTATTTTAAATGTGCTAGCCAGGTATGCCCTAGGTTTACTCTGTGTGAGTCGGACCGTTCTGTGTGAGCGGGGCAGGTTTACTCTGTGTGAGTCGGACCGTTCTGTGTGAGCGGGGTAGGGTTTACTCTGTGTGGGCAAACCTTTTGATGTTCTGTGTGGACGTCAGAAAAGTTCTATGTGAAAAATCTGACCAATCCTGTGTGGATGATCCTGAAAGTTCTGTGTGAGTAACTAAGATTTCTTAAATTTTATATGGATTCTGTGAATTATTTGAAATTATGATAAATGGTATGTGTGTATAAAGTAATGCTGAAAATGATTAGATACAATTTAAACCACCCATTCGTAGACGTACGCAGGTTTTGAGTTGATATCTTAAATGGATAATTTGATAAAGATGAAGTTTTTAAGCACTGTTACAATAATCTACAAAATCTGGGAAATTGAGCTCTAGAAACTGATTAGAGTGTGTCCACTTTTGGTTATCTTACCCTAACGATGTAACTATAGAACGCATATTGGAGTATCTCCGTCTGGGTGAAACATTTCAAATTAAACTGCCCTTAAGGTCTGAACATGTTATACTTTTTCTTCCCAGTATGAGAGAAGTTGCGGGATTTATTGAATAAACTGTTTTCCATAAAGTTAAAGAGAATTCGAGGGATGCTCGATGTAATTTATAATGTTGTACAAAGCCTAAGGTTTTCCATCAAACGAATTATCCTTGCGTGATTAATGTGATGTAGTAAAGTAATTGAAATATGTTGCATAAGTAAACATAATCTACTTTTACTGTTTCCTAGTCATTAGTGTCGATTTTATTCTTTGATTGCTAATATATTCATTTGGAATTTGAGAATCATAGCTGGAGCAATGTTTGTACTATTAAAATTGGGCTATTATTCTTCTGGGAATTACCGATAGTGACGTGTTTTGATTTTACTTTGTAAATCGGGTTTATATCCGGAGAGTTTTTGCTATTGGCAATAGCATTGGTGGTTCAGTGGTAGAATTCTCGCCTGCAACGCGGGAGGCCCGAGTTCCATTCCCAGTCACGGCGCTGGCTGAATTCAGACTTTATGACTGTAAATAATCTATTTGTATGTTTTGCCTGGAAAGTTATGGTCGCTAGTGTTTGTATAAGAGATAAATTGAACGTTTTCAATAGATTGTTTAGGTTAAATTGATAGGCTAATTCAATTTAAAACAATAACGAAGCGAATTCTGATGCAAGACGATGTCTGTTCACTAAATTATCTGCTGGAATAATGTATTGAGAATTGGGTCGTATTTAAATTACTGTATCAATAGAGAAGACAGTTACCTAAGTTAAAGACACTCAATGATAGCGGGGAGAGAATGGCGATAGGAAAGTGGTTACCGAAATGTTTTTCATTCTTATAGATTGACTGACGCATGTTATAATTTTGGCGCTGTGTGTGTTATTTTTAAAGAAATATGATACATTTCATAAGTGTGGAGAGCAAAGAGAAGAGGAAGTTATAAAGTTGAGGTTTTAATCTTACGATAGAGGTAAGGGAAAAACGTTGAAATGAGAGGGGTTATATTTTTGCCCAACTGGGGGAAAAAGAAGTAGGAAAGTTGAGTTGAAAGTATGTAAGAGAGTGAGTTGTTATGTTGGCTGCTCATTGTCAGGGAAAGTTGCTGGAGGAAGGTAGATTGTTGTAGAATAACGTACATTTGCGTTATTAGTTTGAATATACAATAACCTTACTCTAATTGTTTTGACCGTTGTTCAGGTCCATTTTTTTTTCTGTATTTCTAGCAGCTGATTCGCTAGGTGGGCATCATAGATTTGTGGCGTTTATATTTACTGTATTAGGCTATGAGAATTGGGAGACTGGATGTCTGAATCATAAAACATCGTAAGGATAGCTTCTGATTGTTATTGATTCTTGGTTTGATTGTTTAAGTAACACCAGTAAATTTGAGCAGGAAAGTTCATGTACTCTAAGGTATGTTTCCATTATGTGGAACAATGTCAGGTCATTAAAGGTGATTGCTGGATTGAATAGTACGCCAACCTGTTGACAGAAGGCTGAATGGGTATGAATGTTGAAAAGCAAGATTGGGCCAAAGACTAAACTAGTATGTTAAGTGGGGGAGTATCATAGATTTTAATTATAGTGTTGTTATAGTAGTTATATAGTGTAGTCAAAACAATTTCATATGTTTTGGTAAATTAGCTAGGTTGAATTTGGTATTTGAGTTCCTTTATTATTTGCTTTTTAAAAGAAAGGTTGGAATCAAGTATGATGCCTTGGCACTTAAAATCAGATACCACCAGGAGCGTTTTACATCAGTACTTGTTTTTTGAGGAACATGCAGACTGTGTTTTATTTTATTGAGATGTAAACATGAGTCTCTGAGCAATTTTGTCATCTGAATCATTATAGTAGTGAGTTTTTGTGTAGTTTGTTATTTGCATGAATTTATCACAGTATCATCTGCATACATTGGAACTTCAGACCCTGTACAGACTAAAGGAAGATCATTAATGGATGTGCTGAACAGTATTGACCTTTGTGGATATCAGTGGGGGAAAAAATTAAGTTTATTTTTATTTTAGATGATGAGACAGCACCGACTTTTGAAGGATTTTAGATTTGTTAAAAAAAAATCAGAATTGTTTTTTTACTAAATTTATATCAACAGATTGAAATTATTAGGTTGCTGATTAAGAGTTTTTTTTAAGAGTTGATTTAACTTATCATGCATATACATTGATTTGATTAAAACTTATGATTAATGATTTGAGGTACAGTGGAATTATCATTAGGTTTGGTTTATAGTTCACGTTTGAGTTTCTGAATCAATGTAGTGTAAATGAATACTAAGTGTTTTTGTGTTTTCTTCGGGAAAATTGATATTTCACTGTCTCTCTCTGGAATGTGTCCAGGGAAGAGTGAGTGAAATTGGGGCACTCACCACATTGGGATTGTAATGAGTTTTTATTTTCTGACTTTTCATTACACACGCAAATTCTTTTGATAAAGGAATGTTCTGGGAACATGGAATTATGAAAATGTTTGGAACTAGTTGATTATTGTTTGCAAATTGTTTCATATAGTGCAAAACACTGCTTTGGAGGGTTTTGTATGACCTATGACCTTCTGATGACTTTCCGTTGTGGCTTGATCACCCGCATTGGAAAGCCATTTGGAAAATAAATGTATGGTCATTTGTAATACTGCTTTCAAAATAATTTGTGTAATTGGTAAATATGTTTCTTAATCCATATTTGTAATTTGGACCAGTGTGAAGAGGGCATTGCTTTTAACTAAGCTTTAAGTCTATTTTCCTATGACCATAGGGGTTAAATAATTTTTCTTTGTGGAGTGTTTTTTTTTTTCTTCTTCAGTTTAGTGATTTTAATTTGATTAGGTTAGCTGAAATTTTGTTTTACATTACTCTCATACGGAGAGATGTGTGTAAAACATGGGGGAGGATTCAGTTTTTTGAGGGTTTGAATTGAAGTTATACAACTTAAGTGATATGTGAATGAGTGTATTGTATTGTTGAGTGTATTGTATTGTTGTGTTTGTTTTGTTCTATTCCCGAGGGGTATAGGTCTAATTTCTTGATCCTTGGCTCTACGATGGAGTTGACAGTGAGATGGGGAGTATAAACCAATTTGAAAGAATAGTTTCAATAGAATGTTTTGATATTCTCTGTGAAATATGTTTAGATATGTGTGTTAAGAATAATTGGTAAAAGTAATCATTTATCATGTAGTTAATGAACTGAACTAAACTGTTGTTCTGATCTGTTCTTTCGAGGTTATCATGAAGGGTGACATCAGACGGTATCTTAATGCATGGAAGAGATCATTTGGACCGAATGGTGTGTGTACCTCAAAACCCCCTCTAACTGGCTGAAGAAGAGAGACAAAGGCATTGAAGGAGGCTTTCCAAACCACTTCTACCGAGAGAAAAGAACCAAGCCAGAAATTGGTGTACAGTATCAGATCTAAGCTATCAACTGCTTTTCTTTCATGGTTCTGTCATACTGTGAGGAGTCCATTTGGAGTGATCATGGAGAAAGATCTGTTCTGACATTTTCTTATGATGCTGGTATATTGGTTGACGAATGGACAAGACATGAGTGGTAAAGATGAGACATTGAAATTGGGACATTATCATGGGCCGTCCACTTTGAACTGTAAAGCTATTTGAAGGAAAACGAAGATGCCAGAAGATGCCGTGCCTGAGAGGGGGGGGGGGTTTAATCTAACTGTGCCATTAAAATTGTTTATACTTTTGTGGTATCAGATTGATTGAAGAGGTCTACACCATGTAAATTGTAGTAATTTAGATTAAGAATGCATTGAGATACTGATCTGTATTAAAATCATGATTAAAAAAGTTAATAGTAGAATTATGGGATAATTATACTGTATGTAAATCTGCTAATATTGATGTGTGTTAAATTGAGGTTTTACTTTGAGTGATAAGACAAATTTGAATCACTGAGGAGTGCTAAATATTCTAAATATTGGTTTGATAAATAGTTGGGTTGTTACTTATGATTTGTAATATGAATGATTTCAATGACCTATTCTCTATTCCTAAGTATATTTCTGAGCATGAGTACTTAGAGGGATGTCTGTCCTATATGTTGTGAGGAGGCCTGTGTTTAGACACTGGTTCTTATGTAATTGAAAGAGCATAAATATGTTATGTTTTTATTTTCCTCAAATGGATTATTCTGTGTTATTAAAACATGTGCAAGTTTGTCTTGTAGAATAAGGGTTGTAAACTTAGTTTCAGAAGGGAGAAAGTTTACATATAAGCTAAGGTATTTGACATTGAGGGGATTTGAATTTTAAAATATTGAGTATGTTACTATTCTGATTCTTCAAAAGGAACTGAGTCCCTTGAGAGGGGAATGTTAGGGAAGATTCAGAATTTGTTGGTAACATATGTAAGATGTTTTATATTCATCAAATGTGTGTAAGTTAATTCTCATCAGAATGGTATTTTTGTGTTATTCTGTGGTGAGGGTTGCAGTATCTGTTCTATGTCAAGACTAAGTTGCATGGCCGCTGAGAGGGGAGAGGTCAAAGTGTCATCATGTGTAAACATATCTTTCACTCTCTACCTTTCCCATAGTGGGGAAAGGAAGGTTGCAGTGTCTGGAATCATTCTATGCTCCCTTTTATGTTGTTTCTATCTTAACCTATAGCCTCACCCTCCTCTCCGTGAGTTTGTCCAGGAGTTTGTATTTAGAGTGGGTTGTATCTAAATGACAATTTGATATATGCCTGTTGTAATGGAGGATTGGTTTATGGTTTGGGAAAGGAGACAAAGCTGAACGATGAGTTATGTCTATGCTGTCTGACTATGTGGGTCTTTGCTATTAAAGGAACTCAGTTGCATTGTAAGGGGGCTCTCAGAGGATTCACTGGGAGACACTGAATCAATCTGAGAGTCACAGGGTTGTGATAGAGCTCATATAATTAAAGATGGACTTTTATAACTAACTCTGACTTGTGTGTGTGGTTTGCTCCCATGATTTGGTAAATAGAGGAAATTTCCACGACAGTCTGTTGATCCAGGGTTGGGGTTACGAGGGTTGGGGTTAGGTTTTGAATATAATTGTGTTTCGTTTCAACTGGTTAGTTTTAAGGTGCACAGGCCTATCTCCTGTTTATCCCTCCCGTTTCTGATCTAATATAATAGGTGTAGTACTTAAAAAGGCCTGTAGATGTCCTCCTAGGATCATAAATTAAACTGAGGTAAGTTCCAAGTTCCCTCTTTTTCTGGGTGGCAGTGCAGAAGTCGATGTGGTGAGAGATTCATTCAACCATAGTGTTGTTAAATATGAACATTAAATGGTTTTATTGTTTTGTTAAAGGAAAGGAAAAACCTAAAAGTAGTGCTGTAACACATAGCCTACGCTGTAATATGTTAAATGTATATTGAGGAACCATAATCACTACTACTGGATAATTGATAGGTACAGTAGTGAACTGAAGGGTTGTCCCAACTTGTTCAAATCATTTTAATACTACTACTAATAATAGTTAAAAGCAGTGCTCCTTATATGTGCTTTACACCCAGCCTTTCTTGGTATTGCTGGTTGTAGTACATATACCTGCATACATACTGGACAGTAATAATAGTTAAAAGCAGTGCTCCTTATCAGTCCAGTATGTGTGCAGGTATATTACAACCAGCCTTTCTTGGTATTGCTGGTTGTAGTACATATACCTGTATACATACTGGACAGTAGGTGGCAATGGTACTGTACACTGACTGTATATGGATGGCAAACAAACTTACCTGAGACTTTCTTGGTATTGCTGGTTGTAGTACATATACCTGCATACATACTGGACAGTAATAATAGTTAAAAGCAGTGTTCCTTATCAGTCCAGTATGTATGCAGGTATATGTGCTTTTTACAACCAGCCTTTCTTGGTATTGCTGGTTGTAGTACATATACCTGCATACATACTGGAGAGTAGGTGGCAATGGTACTGTACACTGACTGTATATGGGGTGCAACAAACTTACCTGAGACTCCCTGTCTCTGCCAGTCTGTCCCTGCATATCTGTCCCCAGTTCTGCTGTCTGTGTGCCATCTGCCCTAGCAGGGGCTAAAATCTGTTATCAACTTTGGAGGGGACAATTACATGACATTTTCTCAAGAGCAATTCCTGAAAAAACACCAAAAGTAGTGCTGTAATATGTTAAATGTATATTGAGGAACCATAATCACTACTACTGGATAATTGATAGGTACAGTAGTGAACTGAAGGGTTGTCCCAACTTGTTCAAATCATTATAATACTACTACTAATAATAGTTAAAAGCAGTGCTCCTTATCAGTCCAGTATGTGTGCAGGTATATGTGCTTACACCCAGCCTTTCTTGGTATTGCTGGTTGTAGTACATATACCTGCATACATACTGGACAGTAGGTGGCAATGGTACTGTACACTGACTGTATATGGGGTGCAACAAACTTACCTGAGACTCCCTGTCCCTACTTATAATAGTTAAAGCAGTGTTCCTTATCAGTCCAGTATGTGTGCAGGTATATGTGCTTAACCAGCCTTTCTTGGTATTGCTGGTTGTAGTACACATACTGGACAGTAGGTGGCAATGGTACTGTATATGGGGTGCAACAAACTTACCTGAGACTCCCTGTCTCTGCCAGCCCCTGCATATCTGTCCCCAGTTCTGCTGTCTGTGTGCCATCTGCCCTAGCAGGGGCTAAAATCTGATATCAACTTTGGAGGGGACAATTACATGACATTTTCTCAAGAGCAATTCCTGAAAAAACACCAAAAGTAGTGCTGTAATATGTTAAATGTATATTGAGGAACCATAATCACTACTACTGGATAATTGATAGGTACAGTAGTTAACTGAAGGGTTGTCCCAACTTGTTCAAATCATTATAATACTACTACTAATAATAGTTATAGCAGTGTTCCTTATCAGTCCAGTATGTATGCAGGTATATGTACTTACAACCAGCCTTTCATCATTTATTTCAACGTGTTACAACGTGAAATCGCCTCTATTCCATTCAAACCGTAGAGGACCAAACTACATCTCCCATAATGCAACGCCAGCACAGCAAAGCTAATCGTCTACATCCAGAAAGGCTTGCTAGCTAGCAACAGCAGCACTTTTAGCACTCTGTAAACTATATTAATAACAACAATAAAACTCTGAAAGTTACATGTTTCAATAGTCTCACACTCCCTTATAACAATATCTACAGCATTAACCTTGGGATGTTTAATCTATTTCATGTTATGGACTTCTACAAAGGAGTAATTTGCAACACATACCCTTCTCTATGTGTTTTCTCGGACTGAGGAGAACTGGAGCTACACCATGGTGTTAGTCGGTGACACGAGCGCCCAGATGAAATCAACCAATAAGAATGCTTGAACATTAAATACACATTTCTTTAGAGGCAGGTGGAAACATAACCAACCTTGTTAACAGACGATAGCAAAAGTTAAATTTTTGACAACTCCACATAAATTGAATAGGTACTAGCTAGCTAGCTTGATAGTTAATGTTTGCGCGCCAGCTGTGCAAATTCAGCAAGTGTGTGTGTGAACGCTTCCAACGTTAACCTCAAGTCAATTAGTTTAATTAGTTAGCTAAACTAATGACCTACAGTGGATCAAACCATTGTGAGGCAAAGGGCGTGGGTCGCAATCTTTTGAAACTTAAAAACGCGCTATTAGTGTCTATAATCAGCTTAAGTGCTTTCATTGCGTTCATTCATATTATTGAAATTACATAGATATGTTTACAGTGATATATTGGGGGGGGGGAATCATATTTTTCCCAGGATAGGGGGGTCGTGTCCCCCCTGGGATTTCTGCCTATGCACGTGATATCTCCTCACTCACGTGGTTGATTGAAGGACGAACTGATTTGTGTTGATGGCAATTACCATATAAATTCAAAGATGAAGAAGGAGGGATGACTAGAAACGATTCAGTTGACCTGTTTATGTGTGGATTAATTGTCGGAGTAGAGGAATTTGTGTAATTCAGGTAAAAAAATAACGCAATGTTTATATCACAGAACAAATTAGCTAGCAAGTTAACTAGCTAAATTGCCATACAAGTCTAGCTACCATCGCGTTTTTGTCCATTTGGGATCCTGTGTATGCGGTAGATTTTTTGCCGTGTTTTCGTCCACTTGGGGAATGGGAGATAACGGGTCCGGATTTTTTGTTGTTGTTGTTTCCAGTGATGTGTGTCCTCCGAAGTTGGTGTAACTGCTCCAGTGTTTGGGTTAGAGGTTAGGTTTAGGGTTAGGGGGGTTAGGGGTTAGGGTTAAGGGTTAGGTTTCTAGTTTTGAGTCTGTTGATCTAGGGTTACGGGGGTTAGGGTTACGGGGGTTAGGGTTTGAATATAATTGTGTTTTGTTTCAACTGGTTAGGGTTAGGTTTCTAGTTTTGAGTCTGTTGATCCAGGGTTAGGGTTACGAGGGTTAGGGTTACGAGGGTTGGGGTTAGGTTTTGAATATAATTGTGTTTCGTTTCAACTGGTTAGTTTTAAGGTGCACAGGCCTATCTCCTGTTTATCCCTCCCGTTTCTGATCTAATATAATAGGTGTAGTACTTAAAAAGGCCTGTAGATGTCCTCCTAGGATCATAAATTAAACTGAGGTAAGTTCCAAGTTCCCTCTTTTTCTGGGTGGCAGTGCAGAAGTCGATGTGGTGAGAGATTCATTCAACCATAGTGTTGTTAAATATGAACATTAAATGGTTTTATTGTTTTGTTAAAGGAAAGGAAAAACCTAAAAGTAGTGCTGTAACACAGCCTACGCTGTAATATGTTAAATGTATATTGAGGAACCATAATCACTACTACTGGATAATTGATAGGTACAGTAGTGAACTGAAGGGTTGTCCCAACTTGTTCAAATCAATTTAATACTACTACTAATAATAGTTAAAAGCAGTGTTCCTTATCAGTCCAGTATGTATGCAGGTATATGTGCTTTTACAACCAGCCTTACTTGTTATTGCTGGTTGTAGTACATATACCTGCATACATACTGGACAGTAATAATAGTTAAAAGCAGTGCTCCTTATCAGTCCAGTATGTGTGCAGGTATATTACAACCAGCCTTTCTTGGTATTGCTGGTTGTAGTACATATACCTGTATACATACTGGACAGTAGGTGGCAATGGTACTGTACACTGACTGTATATGGATGGCAAACAAACTTACCTGAGACTTTCTTGGTATTGCTGGTTGTAGTACATATACCTGCATACATACTGGACAGTAATAATAGTTAAAAGCAGTGTTCCTTATCAGTCCAGTATGTATGCAGGTATATGTGCTTTTACAACCAGCCTTTCTTGGTATTGCTGGTTGTAGTACATATACCTGCATACATACTGGACAGTAGGTGGCAGTGGTACTGTATATGGGGTGCAACAAACTTACCTGAGACTCCCTGTCTCTGCCAGTCTGTCCCTGCATATCTGTCCCCAATTCTGCTGTCTGTGTGCCATCTGCCCTAGCAGGGGCTAAAATCTGTTATCAACTTTGGAGGGGACAATTACATGACATTTTCTCAAGAGCAATTCATGAAAAAACACCAAAAGTAGTGCTGTAACACATAGCCTACGCTGTAATATGTTAAATGTATATTGAGGAACCATAATCACTACTACTGGATAATTGATAGGTACAGTAGTGAACTGAAGGGTTGTCCCAACTTGTTCAAATCATTATAATACTACTACTAATAATAGTTAAAAGCAGTGCTCTTTATCAGTCCAGTATGTGTGCAGGTATATGTGCTTACACCCAGCCTTTCTTGGTTTTGCTGGTTGTAGTACATATACCTGCATACATACTGGACAGTAGGTGGCAATGGTACTGTATATGGGGTGCAACAAACTTACCTGAGACTCCCTGTCTCTGCCAGTCTGTCCCTGCATATCTGTCCCCAGTTCTGCTGTCTGTGTGCCATCTGCCCTAGCAGGGGCTAAAATCTGTTATCAACTTTGGAGGGGACAATTACATTACATTTTCTCAAGAGCAATTCCTGAAAAAACACCAAAAGTAGTGCTGTAACACATAGCCTACGCTGTAATATGTTAAATGTATATTGAGGAACCATAATCACTACTACTGGATAATTGATAGGTACAGTAGTGAACTGAAGGGTTGTCCCAACTTGTTCAAATCATTATAATACTACTACTAATAATAGTTAAAAGCAGTGTTCCTTATCAGTCCAGTATGTATGCAGGTATATGTGCTTACACCCAGCCTTTCTTGGTATTGCTGGTTGTAGTACATATACCTGCATACATACTGGACAGTAGGTGGCAATGGTACTGTATATGGGGTGCAACAAACTTACCTGAGACTCCCTGTCTCTGCCAGTCTGTCCCTGCATATCTGTGTCCCCAGTTCTGCTGTCTGTGTAGGGGCTAGCAGGGGCTAAAATCTGATATCAACTTAGAAGGGACAATTACATGATATTTTCTCAAGAGCAATTCCTGAAAAAACACCATAAGTAGTGCTGTAACACAGCCTATGCTGTAATATGTTAAATGTATATTGAGGAACCATAATCACTACTACTGGATAATTGATAGGTACAGTAGTTAACTGAAGGGTTGTCCCAACTTGTTCAAATCATTATAATACTACTACTAATAATAGTTAAAGCAGTGTTCCTTATGAGTCCAGTATGTGTGCAGGTATATGTGCTTACACCCAGCCTTTCTTGGTATTGCTGGTTGTAGTACATATACCTGCATACATACTGGACAGTAGGTGGCAATGGTACTGTACACTGACTGTATATGGGGTGCAACAAACTTACCTGAGACTCCCTGTCTCTGCCAGTCTGTCCCTGCATATCTGTCCCCAGTTCTGCTGTCTGTGTGCCATCTGCCCTAGCAGGGGCTAAAATCTGATATCAACTTAGAAGGGACAATTACATGACATTTTCTCAAGAGCAATTCCTGAAAAAACACCAAAAGTAGTGCTGTAATATCTTAAATGTATATTGAGGAACCATAATCACTACTACTGGATAATTGATAGGTACAGTAGTGAACTGAAGGGTTGTCCCAACTTGTTCAAATCATTATAATACTACTACTAATAATAGTTAAAAGCAGTGCTCCTTATCAGTCCAGTATGTGTGCAGGTATATGTGCTTACACCCAGCCTTTCTTGGTATTGCTGGTTGTAGTACATATACCTGCATACATACTGGACAGTAGGTGGCAATGGTACTGTATATGGGGTGCAACAAACTTACCTGAGACTCCCTGTCTCTGCCAGCCCCTGCATATCTGTCCCCAGTTCTGATGTCTGTGTGCCATCTGCCCTAGCAGGGGCTAAAATCTGTTATCAACTTTGGGAGGGGACAATTACATGACATTTTCTCAAGAGCAATTCCTGAAAAAACACCAAAAGTAGTGCTGTAACACATAGCCTACGCTGTAATATGTTAAATGTATATTGAGGAACCATAATCACTACTACTGGATAATTGATAGGTACAGTAGTTAACTGAAGGGTTGTTCAAATCATTATAATACTACTACTAATAATAGTTATAGCAGTGTTCCTTATCAGTCCAGTATGTATGCAGGTATATGTACTTACAACCAGCCTTTCATCATTTATTTCAACGTGTTACAACGTGAAATCGCCTCTATTCCATTCAAACCGTAGAGGACCAAACTACATCTCCCAGAATGCAACGCCAGCACAGGTGGCCAGCAAAGATAATCGTCCACATCCAGAAAGGCTTGCTAGCTAGCAACAGCAGCACTTTTAGCACTCTGTAAACTATATTAATAACAACAATAAAACTCTGAAAGTTACATGTTTCAATAGTCTCACACTCCCTTATAACAATATCTACAGCATTAACCTTGGGATGTTTAATCTATTTCATGTTATGGACTTCTACAAAGGAGTAATTTGCAACACATACCCTTCTCTATGTGTTTTCTCGGACTGAGGAGAACTGGAGCTACACCATGGTGTTAGTCGGTGACACGAGCGCCCAGATGAAATCAACCAATAAGAATGCTTGAATGATGAGATCCAACCAATAAGAATGCTTGAACATTAAATACACATTTCTTTCGAGGCAGGTGGAAACATAACCAACCTTGTTAACAGACGATAGCAAAAGTTCAATTTTTGACAACTCCACATAAATTGAATAGGTACTAGCTAGCTAGCTTGATAGTTAATGTTTGCGCGCCAGCTCTGCAAATTCAGCAAGTGTGTGTGTGAACGCATCCAACGTTAACCTCAAGTCAATTAGTTTAATTAGTTAGCTAAACTAATGACCTACAGTGGATCAAACCATTGAGGCAAAGGGCGGGGGTCGCAGTCTTTTGAAACTTAAAAACGCGCTATTAGTGTCTATAATCAGCTTAAGTGCTTTCATTGCGTTCATTCATATTATTGAAATTACATAGATATGTTTACAGTGATATATTGGGGGGGGGGGGGGGGGGGGAATCATATTTTTCCCAGGATAGGGGGATCGTGTCCCCCCTGGGATTTCTGCCTATGCACGTGATATCTCCTCACTCACGTGGTTGATTGAAGGACGAACTGAGTTGTGTTGATGGCAAAGATGAAGAAGGAGGGATGACTAGAAACGATTCAGTTGACCTGTTTATGTGTGGAGTAATTGTCGGAGTAGAGGAATTTGTGTAATTCAGGTAAAAAAATAACGCAATGTTTATATCACAGGACAAATTAGCTAGCAAGTTAACTAGCTAAATTGCCATACAAGTCTAGCTACCATCGCGTTTTTGTCCATTTGGGATCCTGTGTATGCGGTAGATTTTTTTGCCGTGTTTTCGTCCACTTGGGGAATGGGAGATACGGGTCCAGATTTTTTGTTGTTGTTGTTTCCAGTGATGTGTGTCCTCCGAAGTTGGTGTAACTGCTCCAGTGTTTGGGTTAGGGGTTAGGTTTAGGGTTAGGGGTTAGGGTTAAGGGTTAGGTTTCTAGTTTTGAGTCTGTTGATCTAGGGTGTTAGGGTTACGGGGGTTAGGGTTTGAATATAATTGTGTTTTGTTTCAACTGGTTAGGGTTAGGTTTCTAGTTTTGAGTCTGTTGATCCAGGGTTAGGGTTACGAGGGTTGGGGTTAGGGTTAGGTTTTGAATATAATTGTGTTTCGTTTCAACTGGTTAGTTGTAAGGTGCACAGGCCTATCTCCTGTTTATCCCTCCTGTTTCTGATCTAATATAATAGGTGTAGTACTTAAAAAGGCCCGTAGATGTCCTCCTAGGATCATAAATTAAACTTGAGGTAAGTTCCAAGTTCCCTCTTTTTCTGGGTGGCAGTGCAGAAGTCGATGTGGTGAGAGATTCATTCAACCATAGTGTTGTTAAATATGAACATTAAATGGTTTTATTGTTTTGTTAAAGGAAAGGAAAAACCTAAAAGTAGTGCTGTAACACATAGCCTACGCTGTAATATGTTAAATGTATATTGAGGAACCATAATCACTACTACTGGATAATTGATAGGTACAGTAGTGAACTGAAGGGTTGTCCCAACTTGGTCAAATCATTATAATACTACTACTAATAATAGTTAAAGCAGTGTTCCTTATCAGTCCAGTATGTGTGCAGGTATATGTGCTACAACCAGCCTTTCTTGGTATTGCTGGTTGTAGTACATATACCGGCATACATACTGGACAGTAGGTGGCAATGGTACTGTACACTGACTGTATATGGGGTGCAACAAACTTACCTGAGACTCCCTGTCTCTGCCAGTCTGCCCCTGCATATCTGTCCCCAGTTCTGCTGTCTGTGTGCAGTCTGCCCTAGCAGGGGCTAAAATCTGATATCAACTTTGGAGGGGACAATTACATGACATTTTCTCAAGAGCAATTCCTGAAAAAACACCAAAAGTAGTGATGTAACACATAGCCTACGCTGTAATATGTTAAATGTATATTGAGGAACCATAATCACTACTACTGGATAATTGATAGGTACAGTAGTGAACTGAAGGGTTGTCCCAACTTGTTAAACTCATTATTATACTACTACTAATAATAGTTAAAGCAGTGTTCCTTATCAGTCCAGTATGTGTGCAGGTATATGTGCTTACAACCAGCCTTTCTTGGTATTGCTGGTTGTAGTACATATACCTGCATACATACTGGACAGTAGGTGGCAATGGTACTGTACACTGACTGTATATGGGGCGCAACAAACTTACCTGAGACTCCCTGTCCCTGCATATCTGTCCCCAGTTCTGCTGTCTGTGTGCCATCTGCCCTAGCAGGGGCTAAAATCTGATATCAACTTTGGAGGGGACAATTACATGACATTTTCTCAAGAGCAATTCCTGAAAAAAACACCAAAAGTAGTGCTGTAACACATAGCCTACGCTGTAATATGTTAAATGTATATTGAGGAACCATAATCACTACTACTGGATAATTGATAGGTACAGTAGTTAACTGAAGGGTTGTCCCAACTTGTTCAAATCATTATAATACTACTACTTATAATAGTTAAAGCAGTGTTCCTTATCAGTCCAGTATGTGTGCAGGTATATGTGCTTAACCAGCCTTTCTTGGTATTGCTGGTTGTAGTACATATACCTACATACATACTGGACAGTAGGTGGCAATGGTACTGTACACTGACTGTATATGGGGTGCAACAAACTTACCTGAGACTCCCTGTCCCTGCATATCTGTCCCCAGTTCTGCTGTCTGTGTGCCATCTGCCCTAGCAGGGGCTAAAATCTGATATCAACTTAGAAGGGACAATTACATGACATTTTCTCAAGAGCAATTCCTGAAAAAAACACCAAAAGTAGTGCTGTAACACATAGCCTACGCTGTAATATGTTAAATGTATATTGAGGAACCATAATCACTACTACTGGATAATTGATAGGTACAGTAGTGAACTGAAGGGTTGTCAACTTGTTCAAATCATTATAATACTACTACTAAAAGCAGTGCTCCTTATCAGTCCAGTATGTATGCAGGTATATGTGCTTTACAACCAGCCTTTCTTGGTATTGCTGGTTGTAGTACATATACCTGCATACATACTGGACAGTAATAATAGTTAAAAGCAGTGTTCCTTATCAGTCCAGTATGTATGCAGGTATATGTGCTTACAACCAGCCTTTCTTGGTATTGCTGGTTGTAGTACATATACCTACATACATACTGGACAGTAGGTGGCAATGGTACTGTACACTGACTGTATATGGGGTGCAACAAACTTACCTGAGACTCCCTGTCCCTGCATATCTGTCCCCAGTTCTGCTGTCTGTGTGCCATCTGCCCTAGCAGGGGCTAAAATCTGTTATCAACTTTGGAGGGGACAATTACATTACATTTTCTCAAGAGCAATTCCTGAAAAAACACCAAAAGTAGTGCTGTAACACACAGCCTACGCTGTAATATGTTAAATGTATATTGAGGAACCATAATCACTACTACTGGATAATTGATAGGTACAGTAGTTAACTGAAGGGTTGTCCCAACTTGTTCAAATCATTATAATACTACTACTTATAATAGTTAAAGCAGTGTTCCTTTTCAGTCCAGTATGTGTGCAGGTATATGTGCTTAACCAGCCTTTCTTGGTATTGCTGGTTGTAGTACATATACCTACATACATACTGGACAGTAGGTGGCAATGGTACTGTACACTGACTGTATATGGGGTGCAACAAACTTACCTGAGACTCCCTGTCTCTGCCAGTCTGTCCCTGCATATCTGTCCCCAGTTCTGCTGTCTGTGTGCCATCTGCCCTAGCAGGGGCTAAAATCTGATATCAACTTTGGAGGGGACAATTACATGACATTTTCTCAAGAGCAATTCCTGAAAAAACACAAAGTAGTGAAAGGCTGGTTTTAAGCACATATACCTGCATACATACTGGACTGATAAGGAACACTGTTTTTAACTATTATTACTGTCCAGTATGTATGCAGGTATATGTGCTTTACAACCAGCCTTTCTTGTTATTGCTGGTTGTAGTACATATACCTGCATACATACTGGACAGTAATAATAGTTAAAAGCAGTGTTCCTTATCAGTCCAGTATGTATGCAGGTATATGTGCTTACAACCAGCCTTTCTTGGTATTGCTGGTTGTAGTACATATACCTACATACATACTGGACAGTAGGTGGCAATGGTACTGTACACTGACTGTATATGGGGTGCAACAAACTTACCTGAGACTCCCAGCCTCTGCCAGTCTGTCCCTGCATATCTGTCCCCAGTTCTGCTGTCTGTGTGCCATCTGCCCTAGCAGGGGCTAAAATCTGATATCAACTTAGAAGGGACAATTACATGACATTTTCTCAAGAGCAATTCCTGAAAAAACACCATAAGTAGTGCTGTAACACAGCCTACGCTGTAATATGTTAAATGTATATTGAGGAACCATAATCACTACTACTGGATAATTGATAGGTACAGTAGTTAACTGAAGGGTTGTCCCAACTTGTTCAAATCATTATAATACTACTACTTATAATTTTTAAAGCAGTGTTCCTTATCAGTCCAGTATGTGTGCAGGTATATGTGCTTAACCAGCCTTTCTTGGTATTGCTGGTTGTAGTACATATACCTACATACATACTGGACAGTAGGTGGCAATGGTACTGTACACTGACTGTATATGGGGTGCAACAAACTTACCTGAGACTCCCTGTCCCTGCATATCTGTCCCCAGTTCTGCTGTCTGTGTGCCATCTGCCCTAGCAGGGGCTAAAATCTGATATCAACTTAGAAGGGACAATTACATGACATTTTCTCAAGAGCAATTCCTGAAAAAAACACCAAAAGTAGTGCTGTAACACATAGCCTACGCTGTAATATGTTAAATGTATATTGAGGAACCATAATCACTACTACTGGATAATTGATAGGTACAGTAGTGAACTGAAGGGTTGTCAAAACTTGTTCAAATCATTATAATACTACTACTAAAAGCAGTGCTCCTTATCAGTCCAGTATGTATGCAGGTATATGTGCTTTACAACCAGCCTTTCTTGGTATTGCTGGTTGTAGTACATATACCTGCATACATACTGGACAGTAATAATAGTTAAAAGCAGTGTTCCTTATCAGTCCAGTATGTATGCAGGTATATGTGCTTACAACCAGCCTTTCTTGGTATTGCTGGTTGTAGTACATATACCTACATACATACTGGACAGTAGGTGGCAATGGTACTGTACACTGACTGTATATGGGGTGCAACAAACTTACCTGAGACTCCCTGTCCCTGCATATCTGTCCCCAGTTCTGCTGTCTGTGTGCCATCTGCCCTAGCAGGGGCTAAAATCTGTTATCAACTTTGGAGGGGACAATTACATGACATTTTCTCAAGAGCAATTCCTGAAAAAACACCAAAAGTAGTGCTGTAACACATAGCCTACGCTGTAATATGTTAAATGTATATTGAGGAACCATAATCACTACTACTGGATAATTGATAGGTACAGTAGTTAACTGAAGGGTTGTCCCAACTTGTTCAAATCATTATAATACTACTACTAATAATAGTTAAAGCAGTGTTCCTTATCAGTCCAGTATGTGTGCAGGTATATGTGCTACATACAACCAGCCTTTCTTGGTATTGCTGGTTGTAGTACATATACCTGCATACATACTGGACAGTAGGTGGCAATGGTACTGTACACTGACTGTATATGGGGTGCAACAAACTTACCTGAGACTCCCTGTCTCTGCCAGTCTGTCCCTGCATATCTGTGTGCCATCTGCCCTAGCAGGGGCTAAAATCTGTTATCAACTTTGGAGGGGACAATTACATGACATTTTCTCAAGAGCAATTCCTGAAAAAACACCAAAAGTAGTGCTGTAACACACAGCCTACGCTGTAATATGTTAAATGTATATTGAGGAACCATAATCACTACTACTGGATAATTGATAGGTACAGTAGTTAACTGAAGGGTTGTCCCAACTTGTTCAAATCATTATAATACTACTACTAATAATAGTTAAAAGCAGTGCTCCTTATCAGTCCAGTATGTATGCAGGTATATGTGCTTTACAACCAGCCTTTCTTGGTATTGCTGGTTGTAGTACATATACCTGCATACATACTGGACAGTAGGTGGCAATGGTACTGTATATGGGGTGCAACAAACTTACCTGAGACTCCCTGTCTCTGCCAGTCTGTCCCTGCATATCTGTCCCCAGTTCTGCTGTCTGTGTGCCATCTGCCCTAGTAGGGGCTAAAATCTGATATCAACTTTGGAGGGGACAATTACATGACATTTTCTCAAGAGCAATTCCTGAAAAAACACCAAAAGTAGTGCTGTAACACATAGCCTACGCTGTAATATGTTAAATGTATATTGAGGAACCATAATCACTACTACTGGATAATTGATAGGTACAGTAGTTAACTGAAGGGTTGTCCCAACTTGTTCAAATCATTATAATACTACTACTAATAATAGTTAAAAGCAGTGCTCCTTATCAGTCCAGTATGTGTGCAGGTATATGTGCTTACACCCAGCCTTTCTTGGTATTGCTGGTTGTAGTACATATACCTGCATACATACTGGACAGTAGGTGGCAATGGTACTGTATATGGGGTGCAACAAACTTACCTGAGACTCCCTGTCTCTGCCAGTCTGTCCCTGCATATCTGTCCCCAGTTCTGCTGTCTGTGTGCCATCTGCCCTAGCAGGGGCTAAAATCTGATATCAACTTAGAAGGGACAATTACATGACATTTTCTCAAGAGCAATTCCTGAAAAAACACCAAAAGTAGTGCTGTAACACATAGCCTGCGCTGTAATAAGTTAAATGTATATTGATGAACCATAATCACTACTACTGGATAATTGATAGGTACAGTAGTTAACTGAAGGGTTGTTCAAATCATTATAATACTACTACTAATAATAGTTATAGCAGTGTTCCTTATCAGTCCAGTATGTATGCAGGTATATGTACTTACAACCAGCCTTTCATCATTTATTTCAACGTGTTACAACGTGAAATCGCCTCTATTCCATTCAAACCGTAGAGGACCAAACTACATCTCCCATAATGCAACGCCAGCACAGGTGGCCAGCAAAGCTAATCGTCTACATCCAGAAAGGCTCGCTAGCTAGCAACAGCAGCACTTTTAGCACTCTGTAAACTATATTAATAACAACAATAAAACTCTGAAAGTTACATGTTTCAATAGTCTCACACTCCCTTATAACAATATCTACAGCATTAACCTTGGGATGTTTAATCTATTTCATGTTATGGACTTCTACAAAGGAGTAATTTGCAACACATACCCTTCTCTATGTGTTTTCTCGGACTGAGGAGAACTGGAGCTACACCATGGTGTTAGTCGGTGACACGAGCGCCCAGATGAAATCAACCAATAAGAATGCTTGAATGATGAGATCCAACCAATAAGAATGCTTGAACATTAAATACACATTTCTTTCGAGGCAGGTGGAAACATAACCAACCTTGTTAACAGACGATAGCAAAAGTTCAATTTTTGACAACTCCACATAAATTGAATAGGTACTAGCTAGCTAGCTTGATAGTTAATGTTTGCGCGCCAGCTCTGCAAATTCAGCAAGTGTGTGTGAACGCTTCCGACGTTAACCTCAAGTCAATTAGTTTAATTAGTTAGCTAAACTAATGACCTACAGTGGATCAAACCATTGAGGCAAAGGGCGGGGGTCGCAGTCTTTTGAAACTTAAAAACGCGCTATTAGTGTCTATAATCAGCTTAAGTGCTTTCATTGCGTTCATTCATATTATTGAAATTACATAGATATGTTTACAGTGATATATTGGGGGGGGGGGGGGGGGAAATCATATTTTTCCCAGGATAGGGGGGTCGTGTCCCCCCTGGGATTTCTGCCTATGCACGTGATATCTCCTCACTCACGTGGTTGATTGAAGGACGAACTGAGTTGTGTTGATGGCAAAGATGAAGAAGGAGGGATGACTAGAGACGATTCAGTTGACCTGTTTATGTGTGGATTAATTGTCGGAGTAGAGGAATTTGTGTAATTCAGGTAAAAAAATAACGCAATGTTTATATCACAGGACAAATTAGCTAGCAAGTTAACTAGCTAAATTGCCATACAAGTCTAGCTACCATCGCGTTTTTGTCCATTTGGGATCCTGTGTATGCGGTAGATTTTTTGCCGTGTTTTCGTCCACTTGGGGAATGGGAGATACGGGTCCAGATTTTTTGTTGTTGTTGTTTCCAGTGATGTGTGTCCTCCGAAGTTGGTGTAACTGCTCCAGTGTTTGGGTTAGAGGTTAGGTTTAGGGTTAGGGGTTAGGGTTAAGGGTTAGGTTTCTAGTTTTGAGTCTGTTGATCTAGGGTTACGGGTGTTAGGGTTACGGGTTTGAATATAATTGTGTTTTGTTTCAACTGGTTAGGGTTAGGTTTCTAGTTTTGAGTCTGTTGATCCAGGGTTAGGGTTACGAGGGTTGGGGTTAGGGTTTGAATATAATTGTGTTTCGTTTCAACTGGTTAGTTGTAAGGTGCACAGGCCTATCTCCTGTTTATCCCTCCTGTTTCTGATCTAATATAATAGGTGTAGTACTTAAAGGCCCGTAGATGTCCTCCTAGGATCATAAATTAAACTGAGGTAAGTTCCAAGTTCCCTCTTTTTCTGGGTGGCAGTGCAGTGTCCCTGCATATCTGTCCCCAGTTCTGCTGTCTGTGTGCCATCTGCCCTAGCAGGGGCTAAAATCTGTTATCAACTTTGGAGGGGTTAATTACATGACATTTTCTCAAGAGCAATTCCTGAAAAAACACCAAAAGTAGTGCTGTAACACATAGCCTACGCTGTAATATGTTAAATGTATATTGAGGAACCATAATCACTACTACTGGATAATTGATAGGTACTGTAGTGAACTGAAGGGTTGTCCCAACTTGGTCAAATCATTATAATACTACTACTAATAATATTTAAGCAGTGTTCCTTATCAGTCCAGTATGTGTGCAGGTATATGTGCTACAACCAGCCTTTCTTGGTATTGCTGGTTGTAGTACATATACCGGCATACATACTGGACAGTAGGTGGCAATGGTACTGTATATGGGGTGCAACAAACTTACCTGAGACTCCCTGTCTCTGCCAGTCTGTCCCTGCATATCTGTCCCCAGTTCTGCTGTCTGTGTGCCATCTGCCCTAGCAGGGGCTAAAATCTGTTATCAACTTTGGGAGGGGACAATTACATGACATTTTCTCAAGAGCAATTCCTGAAAAAACACCAAAAGTAGTGCTGTAACACATAGCCTACGCTGTAATATGTTAAATGTATATTGAGGAACCATAATCACTACTACTGGATAATTGATAGGTACAGTAGTGAACTGAAGGGTTGTCCCAACTTGTTCAAATCATTATAATACTACTACTAATAATAGTTAAAAGCAGTGCTCCTTATCAGTCCAGTATGTGTGCAGGTATATGTGCTTACACCCAGCCTTTCTTGGTATTGCTGGTTGTAGTACATATACCTGCATACATACTGGACAGTAGGTGGCAATGGTACTGTATATGGGGTGCAACAAACTTACCTGAGACTCCCTGTCTCTGCCAGTCTGTCCCTGCATATCTGTCCCCAGTTCTGCTGTCTGTGTGCCATCTGCCCTAGCAGGGGCTAAAATCTGTTATCAACTTTGGAGGGGACAATTACATGACATTTTCTCAAGAGCAATTCCTGAAAAAACACCAAAAGTAGTGCTGTAACACATAGCCTACGCTGTAATATGTTAAATGTATATTAAGGAACCATAATCACTACTACTGGATAATTGATAGGTACAGTAGTTAACTGAAGGGTTGTCCCAACTTGTTCAAATCATTATAATACTACTACTAATAATAGTTAAAGCAGTGTTCCTTATCAGTCCAGTATGTGTGCAGGTATATGTGCTACATACAACCAGCCTTTCTTGGTATTGCTGGTTGTAGTACATATACCTGCATACATACTGGACAGTAGGTGGCAATGGTACTGTACACTGACTGTATATGGGGTGCAACAAACTTACCTGAGACTCCCTGTCTCTGCCAGTCTGTCCCTGCATATCTGTGTGCCATCTGCCCTAGCAGGGGCTAAAATCTGTTATCAACTTTGGAGGGGACAATTACATGACATTTTCTCAAGAGCAATTCCTGAAAAAACACCAAAAGTAGTGCTGTAACACATAGCCTACGCTGTAATATGTTAAATGTATATTGAGGAACCATAATCACTACTACTGGTTAATTGATAGGTACAGTAGTGAACTGAAAGGTTGTCCCAACTTGTTCAAATCATTATAATACTACTACTAATAATAGTTAAAAGCAGTGTTCCTTATCAGTCCAGTATGTATGCAGGTATATGTGCTTTTACAACCAGCCTTTCTTGGTATTGCTGGTTGTAGTACATATACCTGCATACATACTGGACAGTAGGTGGCAATGGTACTGTACACTGACTGTATATGGGGTGCAACAAACTTACCTGAGACTCCCTGTCTCTGCCAGTCTGTCCCTGCATATCTGTCCCCAGTTCTGCTGTCTGTGTGCCATCTGCCCTAGCAGGGGCTAAAATCTGATATCAACTTTGGAGGGGACAATTACATGACATTTTCTCAAGAGCAATTCCTGAAAAAAACACCAAAAGTAGTGCTGTAACACATAGCCTACGCTGTAATATGTTAAATGTATATTGAGGAACCATAATCACTACTACTGGATAATTGATAGGTACAGTAGTTAACTGAAGGGTTGTCCCAACTTGTTCAAATCATTATAATACTACTACTTATAATAGTTAAAGCAGTGTTCCTTATCAGTCCAGTATGTGTGCAGGTATATGTGCTTAACCAGCCTTTCTTGGTATTGCTGGTTGTAGTACATATACCTACATACATACTGGACAGTAGGTGGCAATGGTACTGTACACTGACTGTATATGGGGTGCAACAAACTTACCTGAGACTCCCTGTCCCTGCATATCTGTCCCCAGTTCTGCTGTCTGTGTGCCATCTGCCCTAGCAGGGGCTAAAATCTGATATCAACTTAGAAGGGACAATTACATGACATTTTCTCAAGAGCAATTCCTGAAAAAACACCATAAGTAGTGCTGTAACACAGCCTACGCTGTAATATGTTAAATGTATATTGAGGAACCATAATCACTACTACTGGATAATTGATAGGTACAGTAGTGAACTGAAGGGTTGTCCCAACTTGTTCAAATCATTATAATACTACTACTAATAATAGTTAAAAGCAGTGCTCCTTATCAGTCCAGTATGTGTGCAGGTATATGTGCTTACACCCAGCCTTTCTTGGTATTGCTGGTTGTAGTACATATACCTGCATACATACTGGACAGTAGGTGGCAATGGTACTGTATATGGGGTGCAACAAACTTACCTGAGACTCCCTGTCTCTGCCAGTCTGTCCCTGCATATCTGTCCCCAGTTCTGCTGTCTGTGTGCCATCTGCCCTAGCAGGGGCTAAAATCTGATATCAACTTTGGAGGGGACAATTACATGACATTTTCTCAAGAGCAATTCCTGAAAAAAACACCAAAAGTAGTGCTGTAACACATAGCCTACGCTGTAATATGTTAAATGTATATTGAGGAACCATAATCACTACTACTGGATAATTGATAGGTACAGTAGTTAACTGAAGGGTTGTCCCAACTTGTTCAAATCATTATAATACTACTACTAAAAGCAGTGCTCCTTATCAGTCCAGTATGTATGCAGGTATATGTGCTTTACAACCAGCCTTTCTTGGTATTGCTGGTTGTAGTACATATACCTGCATACATACTGGACAGTAATAATAGTTAAAAGCAGTGTTCCTTATCAGTCCAGTATGTATGCAGGTATATGTGCTTACAACCAGCCTTTCTTGGTATTGCTGGTTGTAGTACATATACCTACATACATTCTGGACAGTAGGTGGCAATGGTACTGTACACTGACTGTATATGGGGTGCAACAAACTTACCTGAGACTCCCTGTCCCTGCATATCTGTCCCCAGTTCTGCTGTCTGTGTGCCATCTGCCCTAGCAGGGGCTAAAATCTGATATCAACTTTGGAGGGGACAATTACATGACATTTTCTCAAGAGCAATTCCTGAAAAAACACCAAAAGTAGTGCTGTAACACATAGCCTACGCTGTAATATGTTAAATGTATATTGAGGAACCATAATCACTACTACTGGATAATTGATAGGTACAGTAGTTAACTGAAGGGTTGTCCCAACTTGTTCAAATCATTATAATACTACTACTAATAATAGTTATAGCAGTGTTCCTTATCAGTCCAGTATGTATGCAGGTATATGTACTTACAACCAGCCTTTCATCATTTATTTCAACGTGTTACAACGTGAAATCGCCTCTATTCCATTCAAACCGTAGAGGACCAAACTACATCTCCCATAATGCAACGCCAGCACAGGTGGCCAGCAAAGCTAATCGTCTACATCCAGAAAGGCTTGCTAGCTAGCAACACTTTTAGCACTCTGTAAACTATATTAATAACAACAATAAAACTCTGAAAGTTACATGTCTCACACTCCCTTATAACAATATCTACAGCATTAACCTTGGGATGTTTAATCTATTTCATGTTATGGACTTCTACAAAGGAGTAATTTGCAACACATACCCTTCTCTATGTGTTTTCTCGGACTGAGGAGAACTGGAGCTACACCATGGTGTTAGTCGGTGACACGAGCGCCCAGATGAAATCAACCAATAAGAATGCTTGAATGATGAGATCCAACCAATAAGAATGCTTGAACATTAAATACACATTTCTTTAGAGGCAGGTGGAAACATAACCAACCTTGTTAACAGACGATAGCAAAAGTTCAATTTTTGACAACTCCACATAAATTGAATAGGTACTAGCTAGCTAGCTTGATAGTTAATGTTTGCGCGCCAGCTGTGCAAATTCAGCAAGTGTGTGTGTGAACGCTTCCAACGTTAACCTCAAGTCAATTAGTTTAATTAGTTAGCTAAACTAATGACCTACAGTGGATCAAACCATTGTGAGGCAAAGGGTGCAGGTCGCAATCTTTTGAAACTTAAAAACGCGCTATTAGTGTCTATAATCAGCTTAAGTGCTTTCATTGCGTTCATTCATATTATTGAAATTACATAGATATGTTTACAGTGATATATTGGGGGGGGGATCATATTTTCCCAGGATAGGGGGGTCGTGTCCCCCCTGGGATTTCTGCCTATGCACGTGATATCTCCTCACTCACGTGGTTGATTGAAGGACGAACTGATGTGTTGATGGCAATTACCATATAAATTCAAAGATGAAGGAGGGATGACTAGAAACGATTCAGTTGACCTGTTTATGTGTGGATTAATTGTCGGAGTAGAGGAATGTGTGTAATTCAGGTAAAAAAATAACGCAATGTTTATATCACAGGACAAATTAGCTAGCAAGTTAACTAGCTAAATTGCCATACAAGTCTAGCTACCATCGCGTTTTTGTCCATTTGGGATCCTGTGTATGCGGTAGATTTTTTGCCGTGTTTTCGTCCACTTGGGGAATGGGAGATAACGGGTCCGGATTTTTTGTTGTTGTTGTTGTTTCCAGTGATGTGTGTCCTCCGAAGTTGGTGTAACTGCTCCAGTGTTTGGGTTAGAGGTTAGGTTTAGGGTTAGGGGGGTTAGGGGTTAGGGTTAAGGGTTAGGTTTCTAGTTTTGAGTCTGTTGATCTAGGGTTACGGGGGTTAGGGTTAGGTTTTGAATATAATTGTGTTTCGTTTCAACTGGTTAGTTTTAAGGTGCACAGGCCTATCTCCTGTTTATCCCTCCCGTTTCTGATCTAATATAATAGGTGTAGTACTTAAAAAGGCCCGTAGATGTCCTCCTAGGATCATAAATTAAACTGAGGTAAGTTCCAAGTTCCCTCTTTTTCTGGGTGGCAGTGCAGAAGTCGATGTGGTGAGATTCATTCAACCATAGTGTTGTTAAATATGAACATTAAATGGTTTTATTGTTTTGTTAAAGGAAAGGAAAAACCTAAAAGTAGTGCTGTAATATAGCATACGCTGTAATATGTTAAATGTATATTGAGGAACCATAATCACTACTACTGGATAATTGATAGGTACAGTAGTGAACTGAAGGGTTGTCCCAACTTGTTCAAATCATTATAATACTACTACTAATAATAGTTAAAAGCAGTGCTCCTTATCAGTCCAGTATGTATGCAGGTATATGTGCTTTACAACCAGCCTTTCTTGGTATTGCTGGTTGTAGTACATATACCTGCATACATACTGGACAGTAGGTGGCAATGGTACTGTATATGGGGTGCAACAAACTTACCTGAGACTCCCTGTCTCTGCCAGTCTGTCCCTGCATATCTGTCCCCAGTTCTGCTGTCTGTGTGCCATCTGCCCTAGCAGGGGCTAAAATCTGATATCAACTTAGAAGGGACAATTACATGACATTTTCTCAAGAGCAATTCCTGAAAAAACACCATAAGTAGTGCTGTAACACAGCCTACGCTGTAATATGTTAAATGTATATTGAGGAACCATAATCACTACTACTGGATAATTGATAGGTACAGTAGTTAACTGAAGGGTTGTCCCAACTTGTTCAAATCATTATAATACTACTACTAATAATAGTTAAAGCAGTGTTCCTTATGAGTCCAGTATGTGTGCAGGTATATGTGCTTTTTACAACCAGCCTTTCTTGGTATTGCTGGTTGTAAGTACATATACCTGCATACATACTGGACAGTAGGTGGCAATGGTACTGTACACTGACTGTATATGGGGTGCAACAAACTTACCTGAGACTCCCAGCCTCTGCCAGTCTGTCCCTGCATATCTGTCCCCAGTTCTGCTGTCTGTGTGCCATCTGCCCTAGCAGGGGCTAAAATCTGATATCAACTTAGAAGGGACAATTACATGACATTTTCTCAAGAGCAATTCCTGAAAAAAACACCAAAAGTAGTGCTGTAACACATAGCCTACGCTGTAATATGTTAAATGTATATTGAGGAACCATAATCACTACTACTGGATAATTGATAGGTACAGTAGTGAACTGAAGGGTTGTCAAAACTTGTTCAAATCATTATAATACTACTACTAATAATAGTTAAAGCAGTGTTCCTTATCAGTCCAGTATGTGTGCAGGTATATGTGCTACATACAACCAGCCTTTCTTGGTATTGCTGGTTGTAGTACATATACCTGCATACATACTGGACAGTAGGTGGCAATGGTACTGTACACTGACTGTATATGGGGTGCAACAAACTTACCTGAGACTCCCTGTCTCTGCCAGTCTGTCCCTGCATATCTGTGTGCCATCTGCCCTAGCAGGGGCTAAAATCTGTTATCAACTTTGGAGGGGACAATTACATGACATTTTCTCAAGAGCAATTCCTGAAAAAACACCAAAAGTAGTGCTGTAACACACAGCCTACGCTGTAATATGTTAAATGTATATTGAGGAACCATAATCACTACTACTGGATAATTGATAGGTACAGTAGTTAACTGAAGGGTTGTCCCAACTTGTTCAAATCATTATAATACTACTACTAATAATAGTTAAAAGCAGTGCTCCTTATCAGTCCAGTATGTATGCAGGTATATGTGCTTTACAACCAGCCTTTCTTGGTATTGCTGGTTGTAGTACATATACCTGCATACATACTGGACAGTAGGTGGCAATGGTACTGTATATGGGGTGCAACAAACTTACCTGAGACTCCCTGTCTCTGCCAGTCTGTCCCTGCATATCTGTCCCCAGTTCTGCTGTCTGTGTGCCATCTGCCCTAGTAGGGGCTAAAATCTGATATCAACTTTGGAGGGGACAATTACATGACATTTTCTCAAGAGCAATTCCTGAAAAAACACCAAAAGTAGTGCTGTAACACATAGCCTACGCTGTAATATGTTAAATGTATATTGAGGAACCATAATCACTACTACTGGATAATTGATAGGTACAGTAGTTAACTGAAGGGTTGTCCCAACTTGTTCAAATCATTATAATACTACTACTAATAATAGTTAAAAGCAGTGCTCCTTATCAGTCCAGTATGTGTGCAGGTATATGTGCTTACACCCAGCCTTTCTTGGTATTGCTGGTTGTAGTACATATACCTGCATACATACTGGACAGTAGGTGGCAATGGTACTGTATATGGGGTGCAACAAACTTACCTGAGACTCCCTGTCTCTGCCAGTCTGTCCCTGCATATCTGTCCCCAGTTCTGCTGTCTGTGTGCCATCTGCCCTAGCAGGGGCTAAAATCTGATATCAACTTAGAAGGGACAATTACATGACATTTTCTCAAGAGCAATTCCTGAAAAAACACCAAAAGTAGTGCTGTAACACATAGCCTGCGCTGTAATAAGTTAAATGTATATTGATGAACCATAATCACTACTACTGGATAATTGATAGGTACAGTAGTTAACTGAAGGGTTGTTCAAATCATTATAATACTACTACTAATAATAGTTATAGCAGTGTTCCTTATCAGTCCAGTATGTATGCAGGTATATGTACTTACAACCAGCCTTTCATCATTTATTTCAACGTGTTACAACGTGAAATCGCCTCTATTCCATTCAAACCGTAGAGGACCAAACTACATCTCCCATAATGCAACGCCAGCACAGGTGGCCAGCAAAGCTAATCGTCTACATCCAGAAAGGCTCGCTAGCTAGCAACAGCAGCACTTTTAGCACTCTGTAAACTATATTAATAACAACAATAAAACTCTGAAAGTTACATGTTTCAATAGTCTCACACTCCCTTATAACAATATCTACAGCATTAACCTTGGGATGTTTAATCTATTTCATGTTATGGACTTCTACAAAGGAGTAATTTGCAACACATACCCTTCTCTATGTGTTTTCTCGGACTGAGGAGAACTGGAGCTACACCATGGTGTTAGTCGGTGACACGAGCGCCCAGATGAAATCAACCAATAAGAATGCTTGAATGATGAGATCCAACCAATAAGAATGCTTGAACATTAAATACACATTTCTTTCGAGGCAGGTGGAAACATAACCAACCTTGTTAACAGACGATAGCAAAAGTTCAATTTTTGACAACTCCACATAAATTGAATAGGTACTAGCTAGCTAGCTTGATAGTTAATGTTTGCGCGCCAGCTCTGCAAATTCAGCAAGTGTGTGTGAACGCTTCCGACGTTAACCTCAAGTCAATTAGTTTAATTAGTTAGCTAAACTAATGACCTACAGTGGATCAAACCATTGAGGCAAAGGGCGGGGGTCGCAGTCTTTTGAAACTTAAAAACGCGCTATTAGTGTCTATAATCAGCTTAAGTGCTTTCATTGCGTTCATTCATATTATTGAAATTACATAGATATGTTTACAGTGATATATTGGGGGGGGGGGGGGAAATCATATTTTTCCCAGGATAGGGGGGTCGTGTCCCCCCTGGGATTTCTGCCTATGCACGTGATATCTCCTCACTCACGTGGTTGATTGAAGGACGAACTGAGTTGTGTTGATGGCAAAGATGAAGAAGGAGGGATGACTAGAGACGATTCAGTTGACCTGTTTATGTGTGGATTAATTGTCGGAGTAGAGGAATTTGTGTAATTCAGGTAAAAAAATAACGCAATGTTTATATCACAGGACAAATTAGCTAGCAAGTTAACTAGCTAAATTGCCATACAAGTCTAGCTACCATCGCGTTTTTGTCCATTTGGGATCCTGTGTATGCGGTAGATTTTTTGCCGTGTTTTCGTCCACTTGGGGAATGGGAGATACGGGTCCAGATTTTTTGTTGTTGTTGTTTCCAGTGATGTGTGTCCTCCGAAGTTGGTGTAACTGCTCCAGTGTTTGGGTTAGAGGTTAGGTTTAGGGTTAGGGGTTAGGGTTAAGGGTTAGGTTTCTAGTTTTGAGTCTGTTGATCTAGGGTTACGGGTGTTAGGGTTACGGGTTTGAATATAATTGTGTTTTGTTTCAACTGGTTAGGGTTAGGTTTCTAGTTTTGAGTCTGTTGATCCAGGGTTAGGGTTACGAGGGTTGGGGTTAGGGTTTGAATATAATTGTGTTTCGTTTCAACTGGTTAGTTGTAAGGTGCACAGGCCTATCTCCTGTTTATCCCTCCTGTTTCTGATCTAATATAATAGGTGTAGTACTTAAAAAGGCCCGTAGATGTCCTCCTAGGATCATAAATTAAACTTGAGGTAAGTTCCAAGTTCCCTCTTTTTCTGGGTGGCAGTGCAGTGTCCCTGCATATCTGTCCCCAGTTCTGCTGTCTGTGTGCCATCTGCCCTAGCAGGGGCTAAAATCTGTTATCAACTTTGGAGGGGTTAATTACATGACATTTTCTCAAGAGCAATTCCTGAAAAAACACCAAAAGTAGTGCTGTAACACATAGCCTACGCTGTAATATGTTAAATGTATATTGAGGAACCATAATCACTACTACTGGATAATTGATAGGTACTGTAGTGAACTGAAGGGTTGTCCCAACTTGGTCAAATCATTATAATACTACTACTAATAATATTTAAGCAGTGTTCCTTATCAGTCCAGTATGTGTGCAGGTATATGTGCTACAACCAGCCTTTCTTGGTATTGCTGGTTGTAGTACATATACCGGCATACATACTGGACAGTAGGTGGCAATGGTACTGTATATGGGGTGCAACAAACTTACCTGAGACTCCCTGTCTCTGCCAGTCTGTCCCTGCATATCTGTCCCCAGTTCTGCTGTCTGTGTGCCATCTGCCCTAGCAGGGGCTAAAATCTGTTATCAACTTTGGGAGGGGACAATTACATGACATTTTCTCAAGAGCAATTCCTGAAAAAACACCAAAAGTAGTGCTGTAACACATAGCCTACGCTGTAATATGTTAAATGTATATTGAGGAACCATAATCACTACTACTGGATAATTGATAGGTACAGTAGTGAACTGAAGGGTTGTCCCAACTTGTTCAAATCATTATAATACTACTACTAATAATAGTTAAAAGCAGTGCTCCTTATCAGTCCAGTATGTGTGCAGGTATATGTGCTTACACCCAGCCTTTCTTGGTATTGCTGGTTGTAGTACATATACCTGCATACATACTGGACAGTAGGTGGCAATGGTACTGTATATGGGGTGCAACAAACTTACCTGAGACTCCCTGTCTCTGCCAGTCTGTCCCTGCATATCTGTCCCCAGTTCTGCTGTCTGTGTGCCATCTGCCCTAGCAGGGGCTAAAATCTGTTATCAACTTTGGAGGGGACAATTACATGACATTTTCTCAAGAGCAATTCCTGAAAAAACACCAAAAGTAGTGCTGTAACACATAGCCTACGCTGTAATATGTTAAATGTATATTAAGGAACCATAATCACTACTACTGGATAATTGATAGGTACAGTAGTTAACTGAAGGGTTGTCCCAACTTGTTCAAATCATTATAATACTACTACTAATAATAGTTAAAGCAGTGTTCCTTATCAGTCCAGTATGTGTGCAGGTATATGTGCTACATACAACCAGCCTTTCTTGGTATTGCTGGTTGTAGTACATATACCTGCATACATACTGGACAGTAGGTGGCAATGGTACTGTACACTGACTGTATATGGGGTGCAACAAACTTACCTGAGACTCCCTGTCTCTGCCAGTCTGTCCCTGCATATCTGTGTGCCATCTGCCCTAGCAGGGGCTAAAATCTGTTATCAACTTTGGAGGGGACAATTACATGACATTTTCTCAAGAGCAATTCCTGAAAAAACACCAAAAGTAGTGCTGTAACACATAGCCTACGCTGTAATATGTTAAATGTATATTGAGGAACCATAATCACTACTACTGGTTAATTGATAGGTACAGTAGTGAACTGAAAGGTTGTCCCAACTTGTTCAAATCATTATAATACTACTACTAATAATAGTTAAAAGCAGTGTTCCTTATCAGTCCAGTATGTATGCAGGTATATGTGCTTTTACAACCAGCCTTTCTTGGTATTGCTGGTTGTAGTACATATACCTGCATACATACTGGACAGTAGGTGGCAATGGTACTGTACACTGACTGTATATGGGGTGCAACAAACTTACCTGAGACTCCCTGTCTCTGCCAGTCTGTCCCTGCATATCTGTCCCCAGTTCTGCTGTCTGTGTGCCATCTGCCCTAGCAGGGGCTAAAATCTGATATCAACTTTGGAGGGGACAATTACATGACATTTTCTCAAGAGCAATTCCTGAAAAAAACACCAAAAGTAGTGCTGTAACACATAGCCTACGCTGTAATATGTTAAATGTATATTGAGGAACCATAATCACTACTACTGGATAATTGATAGGTACAGTAGTTAACTGAAGGGTTGTCCCAACTTGTTCAAATCATTATAATACTACTACTTATAATAGTTAAAGCAGTGTTCCTTATCAGTCCAGTATGTGTGCAGGTATATGTGCTTAACCAGCCTTTCTTGGTATTGCTGGTTGTAGTACATATACCTACATACATACTGGACAGTAGGTGGCAATGGTACTGTACACTGACTGTATATGGGGTGCAACAAACTTACCTGAGACTCCCTGTCCCTGCATATCTGTCCCCAGTTCTGCTGTCTGTGTGCCATCTGCCCTAGCAGGGGCTAAAATCTGATATCAACTTAGAAGGGACAATTACATGACATTTTCTCAAGAGCAATTCCTGAAAAAACACCATAAGTAGTGCTGTAACACAGCCTACGCTGTAATATGTTAAATGTATATTGAGGAACCATAATCACTACTACTGGATAATTGATAGGTACAGTAGTGAACTGAAGGGTTGTCCCAACTTGTTCAAATCATTATAATACTACTACTAATAATAGTTAAAAGCAGTGCTCCTTATCAGTCCAGTATGTGTGCAGGTATATGTGCTTACACCCAGCCTTTCTTGGTATTGCTGGTTGTAGTACATATACCTGCATACATACTGGACAGTAGGTGGCAATGGTACTGTATATGGGGTGCAACAAACTTACCTGAGACTCCCTGTCTCTGCCAGTCTGTCCCTGCATATCTGTCCCCAGTTCTGCTGTCTGTGTGCCATCTGCCCTAGCAGGGGCTAAAATCTGATATCAACTTTGGAGGGGACAATTACATGACATTTTCTCAAGAGCAATTCCTGAAAAAAACACCAAAAGTAGTGCTGTAACACATAGCCTACGCTGTAATATGTTAAATGTATATTGAGGAACCATAATCACTACTACTGGATAATTGATAGGTACAGTAGTTAACTGAAGGGTTGTCCCAACTTGTTCAAATCATTATAATACTACTACTAAAAGCAGTGCTCCTTATCAGTCCAGTATGTATGCAGGTATATGTGCTTTACAACCAGCCTTTCTTGGTATTGCTGGTTGTAGTACATATACCTGCATACATACTGGACAGTAATAATAGTTAAAAGCAGTGTTCCTTATCAGTCCAGTATGTATGCAGGTATATGTGCTTACAACCAGCCTTTCTTGGTATTGCTGGTTGTAGTACATATACCTACATACATACTGGACAGTAGGTGGCAATGGTACTGTACACTGACTGTATATGGGGTGCAACAAACTTACCTGAGACTCCCTGTCCCTGCATATCTGTCCCCAGTTCTGCTGTCTGTGTGCCATCTGCCCTAGCAGGGGCTAAAATCTGATATCAACTTTGGAGGGGACAATTACATGACATTTTCTCAAGAGCAATTCCTGAAAAAACACCAAAAGTAGTGCTGTAACACATAGCCTACGCTGTAATATGTTAAATGTATATTGAGGAACCATAATCACTACTACTGGATAATTGATAGGTACAGTAGTTAACTGAAGGGTTGTCCCAACTTGTTCAAATCATTATAATACTACTACTAATAATAGTTATAGCAGTGTTCCTTATCAGTCCAGTATGTATGCAGGTATATGTACTTACAACCAGCCTTTCATCATTTATTTCAACGTGTTACAACGTGAAATCGCCTCTATTCCATTCAAACCGTAGAGGACCAAACTACATCTCCCATAATGCAACGCCAGCACAGGTGGCCAGCAAAGCTAATCGTCTACATCCAGAAAGGCTTGCTAGCTAGCAACACTTTTAGCACTCTGTAAACTATATTAATAACAACAATAAAACTCTGAAAGTTACATGTCTCACACTCCCTTATAACAATATCTACAGCATTAACCTTGGGATGTTTAATCTATTTCATGTTATGGACTTCTACAAAGGAGTAATTTGCAACACATACCCTTCTCTATGTGTTTTCTCGGACTGAGGAGAACTGGAGCTACACCATGGTGTTAGTCGGTGACACGAGCGCCCAGATGAAATCAACCAATAAGAATGCTTGAATGATGAGATCCAACCAATAAGAATGCTTGAACATTAAATACACATTTCTTTAGAGGCAGGTGGAAACATAACCAACCTTGTTAACAGACGATAGCAAAAGTTCAATTTTTGACAACTCCACATAAATTGAATAGGTACTAGCTAGCTAGCTTGATAGTTAATGTTTGCGCGCCAGCTGTGCAAATTCAGCAAGTGTGTGTGTGAACGCTTCCAACGTTAACCTCAAGTCAATTAGTTTAATTAGTTAGCTAAACTAATGACCTACAGTGGATCAAACCATTGTGAGGCAAAGGGTGCAGGTCGCAATCTTTTGAAACTTAAAAACGCGCTATTAGTGTCTATAATCAGCTTAAGTGCTTTCATTGCGTTCATTCATATTATTGAAATTACATAGATATGTTTACAGTGATATATTGGGGGGGGGATCATATTTTCCCAGGATAGGGGGGTCGTGTCCCCCCTGGGATTTCTGCCTATGCACGTGATATCTCCTCACTCACGTGGTTGATTGAAGGACGAACTGATGTGTTGATGGCAATTACCATATAAATTCAAAGATGAAGGAGGGATGACTAGAAACGATTCAGTTGACCTGTTTATGTGTGGATTAATTGTCGGAGTAGAGGAATGTGTGTAATTCAGGTAAAAAAATAACGCAATGTTTATATCACAGGACAAATTAGCTAGCAAGTTAACTAGCTAAATTGCCATACAAGTCTAGCTACCATCGCGTTTTTGTCCATTTGGGATCCTGTGTATGCGGTAGATTTTTTGCCGTGTTTTCGTCCACTTGGGGAATGGGAGATAACGGGTCCGGATTTTTTGTTGTTGTTGTTGTTTCCAGTGATGTGTGTCCTCCGAAGTTGGTGTAACTGCTCCAGTGTTTGGGTTAGAGGTTAGGTTTAGGGTTAGGGGGGTTAGGGGTTAGGGTTAAGGGTTAGGTTTCTAGTTTTGAGTCTGTTGATCTAGGGTTACGGGGGTTAGGGTTAGGTTTTGAATATAATTGTGTTTCGTTTCAACTGGTTAGTTTTAAGGTGCACAGGCCTATCTCCTGTTTATCCCTCCCGTTTCTGATCTAATATAATAGGTGTAGTACTTAAAAAGGCCCGTAGATGTCCTCCTAGGATCATAAATTAAACTGAGGTAAGTTCCAAGTTCCCTCTTTTTCTGGGTGGCAGTGCAGAAGTCGATGTGGTGAGATTCATTCAACCATAGTGTTGTTAAATATGAACATTAAATGGTTTTATTGTTTTGTTAAAGGAAAGGAAAAACCTAAAAGTAGTGCTGTAATATAGCATACGCTGTAATATGTTAAATGTATATTGAGGAACCATAATCACTACTACTGGATAATTGATAGGTACAGTAGTGAACTGAAGGGTTGTCCCAACTTGTTCAAATCATTATAATACTACTACTAATAATAGTTAAAAGCAGTGCTCCTTATCAGTCCAGTATGTATGCAGGTATATGTGCTTTACAACCAGCCTTTCTTGGTATTGCTGGTTGTAGTACATATACCTGCATACATACTGGACAGTAGGTGGCAATGGTACTGTATATGGGGTGCAACAAACTTACCTGAGACTCCCTGTCTCTGCCAGTCTGTCCCTGCATATCTGTCCCCAGTTCTGCTGTCTGTGTGCCATCTGCCCTAGCAGGGGCTAAAATCTGATATCAACTTAGAAGGGACAATTACATGACATTTTCTCAAGAGCAATTCCTGAAAAAACACCATAAGTAGTGCTGTAACACAGCCTACGCTGTAATATGTTAAATGTATATTGAGGAACCATAATCACTACTACTGGATAATTGATAGGTACAGTAGTTAACTGAAGGGTTGTCCCAACTTGTTCAAATCATTATAATACTACTACTAATAATAGTTAAAGCAGTGTTCCTTATGAGTCCAGTATGTGTGCAGGTATATGTGCTTTTTACAACCAGCCTTTCTTGGTATTGCTGGTTGTAAGTACATATACCTGCATACATACTGGACAGTAGGTGGCAATGGTACTGTACACTGACTGTATATGGGGTGCAACAAACTTACCTGAGACTCCCAGCCTCTGCCAGTCTGTCCCTGCATATCTGTCCCCAGTTCTGCTGTCTGTGTGCCATCTGCCCTAGCAGGGGCTAAAATCTGATATCAACTTAGAAGGGACAATTACATGACATTTTCTCAAGAGCAATTCCTGAAAAAAACACCAAAAGTAGTGCTGTAACACATAGCCTACGCTGTAATATGTTAAATGTATATTGAGGAACCATAATCACTACTACTGGATAATTGATAGGTACAGTAGTGAACTGAAGGGTTGTCAAAACTTGTTCAAATCATTATAATACTACTACTAAAAGCAGTGCTCCTTATCAGTCCAGTATGTATGCAGGTATATGTGCTTTACAACCAGCCTTTCTTGGTATTGCTGGTTGTAGTACATATACCTGCATACATACTGGACAGTAATAATAGTTAAAAGCAGTGTTCCTTATCAGTCCAGTATGTATGCAGGTATATGTGCTTACAACCAGCCTTTCTTGGTATTGCTGGTTGTAGTACATATACCTACATACATACTGGACAGTAGGTGGCAATGGTACTGTACACTGACTGTATATGGGGTGCAACAAACTTACCTGAGACTCCCTGTCCCTGCATATCTGTCCCCAGTTCTGCTGTCTGTGTGCCATCTGCCCTAGCAGGGGCTAAAATCTGTTATCAACTTTGGAGGGGACAATTACATGACATTTTCTCAAGAGCAATTCCTGAAAAAACACCAAAAGTAGTGCTGTAACACACAGCCTACGCTGTAATATGTTAAATGTATATTGAGGAACCATAATCACTACTACTGGATAATTGATAGGTACAGTAGTTAACTGAAGGGTTGTCCCAACTTGTTCAAATCATTATAATACTACTACTAATAATAGTTAAAAGCAGTGCTCCTTATCAGTCCAGTATGTATGCAGGTATATGTGCTTTACAACCAGCCTTTCTTGGTATTGCTGGTTGTAGTACATATACCTGCATACATACTGGACAGTAGGTGGCAATGGTACTGTATATGGGGTGCAACAAACTTACCTGAGACTCCCTGTCTCTGCCAGTCTGTCCCTGCATATCTGTCCCCAGTTCTGCTGTCTGTGTGCCATCTGCCCTAGTAGGGGCTAAAATCTGATATCAACTTTGGAGGGGACAATTACATGACATTTTCTCAAGAGCAATTCCTGAAAAAACACCAAAAGTAGTGCTGTAACACATAGCCTACGCTGTAATATGTTAAATGTATATTGAGGAACCATAATCACTACTACTGGATAATTGATAGGTACAGTAGTTAACTGAAGGGTTGTCCCAACTTGTTCAAATCATTATAATACTACTACTAATAATAGTTAAAAGCAGTGCTCCTTATCAGTCCAGTATGTGTGCAGGTATATGTGCTTACACCCAGCCTTTCTTGGTATTGCTGGTTGTAGTACATATACCTGCATACATACTGGACAGTAGGTGGCAATGGTACTGTATATGGGGTGCAACAAACTTACCTGAGACTCCCTGTCTCTGCCAGTCTGTCCCTGCATATCTGTCCCCAGTTCTGCTGTCTGTGTGCCATCTGCCCTAGCAGGGGCTAAAATCTGATATCAACTTAGAAGGGACAATTACATGACATTTTCTCAAGAGCAATTCCTGAAAAAACACCAAAAGTAGTGCTGTAACACATAGCCTGCGCTGTAATAAGTTAAATGTATATTGATGAACCATAATCACTACTACTGGATAATTGATAGGTACAGTAGTTAACTGAAGGGTTGTTCAAATCATTATAATACTACTACTAATAATAGTTATAGCAGTGTTCCTTATCAGTCCAGTATGTATGCAGGTATATGTACTTACAACCAGCCTTTCATCATTTATTTCAACGTGTTACAACGTGAAATCGCCTCTATTCCATTCAAACCGTAGAGGACCAAACTACATCTCCCATAATGCAACGCCAGCACAGGTGGCCAGCAAAGCTAATCGTCTACATCCAGAAAGGCTCGCTAGCTAGCAACAGCAGCACTTTTAGCACTCTGTAAACTATATTAATAACAACAATAAAACTCTGAAAGTTACATGTTTCAATAGTCTCACACTCCCTTATAACAATATCTACAGCATTAACCTTGGGATGTTTAATCTATTTCATGTTATGGACTTCTACAAAGGAGTAATTTGCAACACATACCCTTCTCTATGTGTTTTCTCGGACTGAGGAGAACTGGAGCTACACCATGGTGTTAGTCGGTGACACGAGCGCCCAGATGAAATCAACCAATAAGAATGCTTGAATGATGAGATCCAACCAATAAGAATGCTTGAACATTAAATACACATTTCTTTCGAGGCAGGTGGAAACATAACCAACCTTGTTAACAGACGATAGCAAAAGTTCAATTTTTGACAACTCCACATAAATTGAATAGGTACTAGCTAGCTAGCTTGATAGTTAATGTTTGCGCGCCAGCTCTGCAAATTCAGCAAGTGTGTGTGAACGCTTCCGACGTTAACCTCAAGTCAATTAGTTTAATTAGTTAGCTAAACTAATGACCTACAGTGGATCAAACCATTGAGGCAAAGGGCGGGGGTCGCAGTCTTTTGAAACTTAAAAACGCGCTATTAGTGTCTATAATCAGCTTAAGTGCTTTCATTGCGTTCATTCATATTATTGAAATTACATAGATATGTTTACAGTGATATATTGGGGGGGGGGGGGGAAATCATATTTTTCCCAGGATAGGGGGGTCGTGTCCCCCCTGGGATTTCTGCCTATGCACGTGATATCTCCTCACTCACGTGGTTGATTGAAGGACGAACTGAGTTGTGTTGATGGCAAAGATGAAGAAGGAGGGATGACTAGAGACGATTCAGTTGACCTGTTTATGTGTGGATTAATTGTCGGAGTAGAGGAATTTGTGTAATTCAGGTAAAAAAATAACGCAATGTTTATATCACAGGACAAATTAGCTAGCAAGTTAACTAGCTAAATTGCCATACAAGTCTAGCTACCATCGCGTTTTTGTCCATTTGGGATCCTGTGTATGCGGTAGATTTTTTGCCGTGTTTTCGTCCACTTGGGGAATGGGAGATACGGGTCCAGATTTTTTGTTGTTGTTGTTTCCAGTGATGTGTGTCCTCCGAAGTTGGTGTAACTGCTCCAGTGTTTGGGTTAGAGGTTAGGTTTAGGGTTAGGGGTTAGGGTTAAGGGTTAGGTTTCTAGTTTTGAGTCTGTTGATCTAGGGTTACGGGTGTTAGGGTTACGGGTTTGAATATAATTGTGTTTTGTTTCAACTGGTTAGGGTTAGGTTTCTAGTTTTGAGTCTGTTGATCCAGGGTTAGGGTTACGAGGGTTGGGGTTAGGGTTTGAATATAATTGTGTTTCGTTTCAACTGGTTAGTTGTAAGGTGCACAGGCCTATCTCCTGTTTATCCCTCCTGTTTCTGATCTAATATAATAGGTGTAGTACTTAAAGGCCCGTAGATGTCCTCCTAGGATCATAAATTAAACTGAGGTAAGTTCCAAGTTCCCTCTTTTTCTGGGTGGCAGTGCAGTGTCCCTGCATATCTGTCCCCAGTTCTGCTGTCTGTGTGCCATCTGCCCTAGCAGGGGCTAAAATCTGTTATCAACTTTGGAGGGGTTAATTACATGACATTTTCTCAAGAGCAATTCCTGAAAAAACACCAAAAGTAGTGCTGTAACACATAGCCTACGCTGTAATATGTTAAATGTATATTGAGGAACCATAATCACTACTACTGGATAATTGATAGGTACTGTAGTGAACTGAAGGGTTGTCCCAACTTGGTCAAATCATTATAATACTACTACTAATAATATTTAAGCAGTGTTCCTTATCAGTCCAGTATGTGTGCAGGTATATGTGCTACAACCAGCCTTTCTTGGTATTGCTGGTTGTAGTACATATACCGGCATACATACTGGACAGTAGGTGGCAATGGTACTGTATATGGGGTGCAACAAACTTACCTGAGACTCCCTGTCTCTGCCAGTCTGTCCCTGCATATCTGTCCCCAGTTCTGCTGTCTGTGTGCCATCTGCCCTAGCAGGGGCTAAAATCTGTTATCAACTTTGGGAGGGGACAATTACATGACATTTTCTCAAGAGCAATTCCTGAAAAAACACCAAAAGTAGTGCTGTAACACATAGCCTACGCTGTAATATGTTAAATGTATATTGAGGAACCATAATCACTACTACTGGATAATTGATAGGTACAGTAGTGAACTGAAGGGTTGTCCCAACTTGTTCAAATCATTATAATACTACTACTAATAATAGTTAAAAGCAGTGCTCCTTATCAGTCCAGTATGTGTGCAGGTATATGTGCTTACACCCAGCCTTTCTTGGTATTGCTGGTTGTAGTACATATACCTGCATACATACTGGACAGTAGGTGGCAATGGTACTGTATATGGGGTGCAACAAACTTACCTGAGACTCCCTGTCTCTGCCAGTCTGTCCCTGCATATCTGTCCCCAGTTCTGCTGTCTGTGTGCCATCTGCCCTAGCAGGGGCTAAAATCTGTTATCAACTTTGGAGGGGACAATTACATGACATTTTCTCAAGAGCAATTCCTGAAAAAACACCAAAAGTAGTGCTGTAATATGTTAAATGTATATTAAGGAACCATAATCACTACTACTGGATAATTGATAGGTACAGTAGTTAACTGAAGGGTTGTCCCAACTTGTTCAAATCATTATAATACTACTACTAATAATAGTTAAAGCAGTGTTCCTTATCAGTCCAGTATGTGTGCAGGTATATGTGCTACATACAACCAGCCTTTCTTGGTATTGCTGGTTGTAGTACATATACCTGCATACATACTGGACAGTAGGTGGCAATGGTACTGTACACTGACTGTATATGGGGTGCAACAAACTTACCTGAGACTCCCTGTCTCTGCCAGTCTGTCCCTGCATATCTGTCCCCAGTTCTGCTGTCTGTGTGCCATCTGCCCTAGCAGGGGCTAAAATCTGATATCAACTTTGGAGGGGACAATTACATGACATTTTCTCAAGAGCAATTCCTGAAAAAAACACCAAAAGTAGTGCTGTAACACATAGCCTACGCTGTAATATGTTAAATGTATATTGAGGAACCATAATCACTACTACTGGATAATTGATAGGTACAGTAGTTAACTGAAGGGTTGTCCCAACTTGTTCAAATCATTATAATACTACTACTTATAATAGTTAAAGCAGTGTTCCTTATCAGTCCAGTATGTGTGCAGGTATATGTGCTTAACCAGCCTTTCTTGGTATTGCTGGTTGTAGTACATATACCTACATACATACTGGACAGTAGGTGGCAATGGTACTGTACACTGACTGTATATGGGGTGCAACAAACTTACCTGAGACTCCCTGTCCCTGCATATCTGTCCCCAGTTCTGCTGTCTGTGTGCCATCTGCCCTAGCAGGGGCTAAAATCTGATATCAACTTAGAAGGGACAATTACATGACATTTTCTCAAGAGCAATTCCTGAAAAAACACCATAAGTAGTGCTGTAACACAGCCTACGCTGTAATATGTTAAATGTATATTGAGGAACCATAATCACTACTACTGGATAATTGATAGGTACAGTAGTGAACTGAAGGGTTGTCCCAACTTGTTCAAATCATTATAATACTACTACTAATAATAGTTAAAAGCAGTGCTCCTTATCAGTCCAGTATGTGTGCAGGTATATGTGCTTACACCCAGCCTTTCTTGGTATTGCTGGTTGTAGTACATATACCTGCATACATACTGGACAGTAGGTGGCAATGGTACTGTATATGGGGTGCAACAAACTTACCTGAGACTCCCTGTCTCTGCCAGTCTGTCCCTGCATATCTGTCCCCAGTTCTGCTGTCTGTGTGCCATCTGCCCTAGCAGGGGCTAAAATCTGATATCAACTTTGGAGGGGACAATTACATGACATTTTCTCAAGAGCAATTCCTGAAAAAAACACCAAAAGTAGTGCTGTAACACATAGCCTACGCTGTAATATGTTAAATGTATATTGAGGAACCATAATCACTACTACTGGATAATTGATAGGTACAGTAGTTAACTGAAGGGTTGTCCCAACTTGTTCAAATCATTATAATACTACTACTAAAAGCAGTGCTCCTTATCAGTCCAGTATGTATGCAGGTATATGTGCTTTACAACCAGCCTTTCTTGGTATTGCTGGTTGTAGTACATATACCTGCATACATACTGGACAGTAATAATAGTTAAAAGCAGTGTTCCTTATCAGTCCAGTATGTATGCAGGTATATGTGCTTACAACCAGCCTTTCTTGGTATTGCTGGTTGTAGTACATATACCTACATACATACTGGACAGTAGGTGGCAATGGTACTGTACACTGACTGTATATGGGGTGCAACAAACTTACCTGAGACTCCCTGTCCCTGCATATCTGTCCCCAGTTCTGCTGTCTGTGTGCCATCTGCCCTAGCAGGGGCTAAAATCTGATATCAACTTTGGAGGGGACAATTACATGACATTTTCTCAAGAGCAATTCCTGAAAAAACACCAAAAGTAGTGCTGTAACACATAGCCTACGCTGTAATATGTTAAATGTATATTGAGGAACCATAATCACTACTACTGGATAATTGATAGGTACAGTAGTTAACTGAAGGGTTGTCCCAACTTGTTCAAATCATTATAATACTACTACTAATAATAGTTATAGCAGTGTTCCTTATCAGTCCAGTATGTATGCAGGTATATGTACTTACAACCAGCCTTTCATCATTTATTTCAACGTGTTACAACGTGAAATCGCCTCTATTCCATTCAAACCGTAGAGGACCAAACTACATCTCCCATAATGCAACGTCAGCACAGGTGGCCAGCAAAGCTAATCGTCTACATCCAGAAAGGCTTGCTAGCTAGCAACACTTTTAGCACTCTGTAAACTATATTAATAACAACAATAAAACTCTGAAAGTTACATGTCTCACACTCCCTTATAACAATATCTACAGCATTAACCTTGGGATGTTTAATCTATTTCATGTTATGGACTTCTACAAAGGAGTAATTTGCAACACATACCCTTCTCTATGTGTTTTCTCGGACTGAGGAGAACTGGAGCTACACCATGGTGTTAGTCGGTGACACGAGCGCCCAGATGAAATCAACCAATAAGAATGCTTGAATGATGAGATCCAACCAATAAGAATGCTTGAACATTAAATACACATTTCTTTAGAGGCAGGTGGAAACATAACCAACCTTGTTAACAGACGATAGCAAAAGTTCAATTTTTGACAACTCCACATAAATTGAATAGGTACTAGCTAGCTAGCTTGATAGTTAATGTTTGCGCGCCAGCTGTGCAAATTCAGCAAGTGTGTGTGTGAACGCTTCCAACGTTAACCTCAAGTCAATTAGTTTAATTAGTTAGCTAAACTAATGACCTACAGTGGATCAAACCATTGTGAGGCAAAGGGTGCAGGTCGCAATCTTTTGAAACTTAAAAACGCGCTATTAGTGTCTATAATCAGCTTAAGTGCTTTCATTGCGTTCATTCATATTATTGAAATTACATAGATATGTTTACAGTGATATATTGGGGGGGGGATCATATTTTCCCAGGATAGGGGGGTCGTGTCCCCCCTGGGATTTCTGCCTATGCACGTGATATCTCCTCACTCACGTGGTTGATTGAAGGACGAACTGATGTGTTGATGGCAATTACCATATAAATTCAAAGATGAAGGAGGGATGACTAGAAACGATTCAGTTGACCTGTTTATGTGTGGATTAATTGTCGGAGTAGAGGAATGTGTGTAATTCAGGTAAAAAAATAACGCAATGTTTATATCACAGGACAAATTAGCTAGCAAGTTAACTAGCTAAATTGCCATACAAGTCTAGCTACCATCGCGTTTTTGTCCATTTGGGATCCTGTGTATGCGGTAGATTTTTTGCCGTGTTTTCGTCCACTTGGGGAATGGGAGATAACGGGTCCGGATTTTTTGTTGTTGTTGTTGTTTCCAGTGATGTGTGTCCTCCGAAGTTGGTGTAACTGCTCCAGTGTTTGGGTTAGAGGTTAGGTTTAGGGTTAGGGGGGTTAGGGGTTAGGGTTAAGGGTTAGGTTTCTAGTTTTGAGTCTGTTGATCTAGGGTTACGGGGGTTAGGGTTAGGTTTTGAATATAATTGTGTTTCGTTTCAACTGGTTAGTTTTAAGGTGCACAGGCCTATCTCCTGTTTATCCCTCCCGTTTCTGATCTAATATAATAGGTGTAGTACTTAAAAAGGCCCGTAGATGTCCTCCTAGGATCATAAATTAAACTGAGGTAAGTTCCAAGTTCCCTCTTTTTCTGGGTGGCAGTGCAGAAGTCGATGTGGTGAGATTCATTCAACCATAGTGTTGTTAAATATGAACATTAAATGGTTTTATTGTTTTGTTAAAGGAAAGGAAAAACCTAAAAGTAGTGCTGTAATATAGCATACGCTGTAATATGTTAAATGTATATTGAGGAACCATAATCACTACTACTGGATAATTGATAGGTACAGTAGTGAACTGAAGGGTTGTCCCAACTTGTTCAAATCATTATAATACTACTACTAATAATAGTTAAAAGCAGTGCTCCTTATCAGTCCAGTATGTATGCAGGTATATGTGCTTTACAACCAGCCTTTCTTGGTATTGCTGGTTGTAGTACATATACCTGCATACATACTGGACAGTAGGTGGCAATGGTACTGTATATGGGGTGCAACAAACTTACCTGAGACTCCCTGTCTCTGCCAGTCTGTCCCTGCATATCTGTCCCCAGTTCTGCTGTCTGTGTGCCATCTGCCCTAGCAGGGGCTAAAATCTGATATCAACTTTGGAGGGGACAATTACATTACATTTTCTCAAGACCAATTCCTGAAAAAACACCAACAGTAGTGCTGTAACACATAGCCTACGCTGTAATATGTTAAATGTATATTGAGGAACCATAATCACTACTACTGGATAATTGATAGGTACAGTAGTGAACTGAAGGGTTGTCCCAACTTGTTCAAATCATTATAATACTACTACTAATAATAGTTAAAAGCAGTGCCCCTTATCAGTCCAGTATGTGTGCAGGTATATGTGCTTACACCCAGCCTTTCTTGGTATTGCTGGTTGTAGTACATATACCTGCATACATACTGGACAGTAATAATAGTTAAAAGCAGTGTTCCTTATCAGTCCAGTATGTATGCAGGTATATGTGCTTTTACAACCAGCCTTTCTTGGTATTGCTGGTTGTAGTACATATACCTACATACATACTGGACAGTAGGTGGCAATGGTACTGTACACTGACTGTATATGGGGTGCAACAAACTTACCTGAGACTCCCTGTCTCTGCCAGTCTGTCCCTGCATATCTGTCCCCAGTTCTGCTGTCTGTGTGCCATCTGCCCTAGTAGGGGCTAAAATCTGATATCAACTTTGGAGGGGACAATTACATGACATTTTCTCAAGAGCAATTCCTGAAAAAACACCAAAAGTAGTGCTGTAACACATAGCCTACGCTGTAATATGTTAAATGTATATTGAGGAACCATAATCACTACTACTGGATAATTGATAGGTACAGTAGTTAACTGAAGGGTTGTCCCAACTTGTTCAAATCATTATAATACTACTACTAATAATAGTTAAAAGCAGTGCTCCTTATCAGTCCAGTATGTGTGCAGGTATATGTGCTTACACCCAGCCTTTCTTGGTATTGCTGGTTGTAGTACATATACCTGCATACATACTGGACAGTAGGTGGCAATGGTACTGTATATGGGGTGCAACAAACTTACCTGAGACTCCCTGTCCCTGCATATCTGTCCCCAGTTCTGCTGTCTGTGTGCCATCTGCCCTAGCAGGGGCTAAAATCTGTTATCAATTTTGGGAGGGGACAATTACATGACATTTTCTCAAGAGCAATTCCTGAAAAAACACCAAAAGTAGTGCTGTAACACATAGCCTACGCTGTAATATGTTAAATGTATATTGAGGAACCATAATCACTACTACTGGATAATTGATAGGTACAGTAGTTAACTGAAGGCTTGTTCAAATCATTATAATACTACTAATAATAATAGTTATAGCAGTGTTCCTTATCAGTCCAGTATGTATGCAGGTATATGTACTTACAACCAGCCTTTCATCATTTATTTCAACGTGTTACAACGTGAAATCGCCTCTATTCCATTCAAACCGTAGAGGACCAAACTACATCTCCCATAATGCAACGCCAGCACAGGTGGCTCGCTAGCTAGCAACAGCAGCACTTTTAGCACTCTGTAAACTATATTAATAACAACAATAAAACTCTGAAAGTTACATGTTTCAATAGTCTCACACTCCCTTATAACAATATCTACAGCATTAACCTTGGGATGTTTAATCTATTTCATGTTATGGACTTCTACAAAGGAGTAATTTGCAACACATACCCTTCTCTATGTGTTTTCTCGGACTGAGGAGAACTGGAGCTACACCATGGTGTTAGTCGGTGACACGAGCGCCCAGATGAAATCAACCAATAAGAATGCTTGAACATTAAATACACATTTCTTTAGAGGCAGGTGGAAACATAACCAACCTTGTTAACAGACGATAGCAAAAGTTCAATTTTTGACAACTCCACATAAATTGAATAGGTACTAGCTAGCTAGCTTGATAGTTAATGTTTGCGCGCCAGCTGTGCAAATTCAGCAAGTGTGTGTGTGAACGCTTCCAACGTTAACCTCAAGTCAATTAGTTTAATTAGTTAGCTAAACTAATGACCTACAGTGGATCAAACCATTGTGAGGCAAAGGGCGTGGGTCGCAATCTTTTGAAACTTAAAAACGCGCTATTAGTGTCTATAATCAGCTTAAGTGCTTTCATTCATATTATTGAAATTACATAGATATGTTTACAGTGATATATTGGGGGGGGGGGGATCATATTTTTCCCAGGATAGGGGGGTCGTGTCCCCCCTGGGATTTCTGCCTATGCACGTGATATCTCCTCACTCACGTGGTTGATTGAAGGACGAACTGATTTGTGTTGATGGCAATTACCATATAAATTCAAAGATGAAGAAGGAGGGATGACTAGAAACGATTCAGTTGACCTGTTTATGTGTGGATTAATTGTCGGAGTAGAGGAATGTGTGTAATTCAGGTAAAAAAATAACGCAATGTTTATATCACAGGACAAATTAGCTAGCAAGTTAACTAGCTAAATTGCCATACAAGTCTAGCTACCATCGCGTTTTTGTCCATTTCGGATCCTGTGTATGCGTTAGATTTTTTGCCGTGTTTTCGTCCACTTGGGGAATGGGAGATAACGGGTCCGGATTTTTTGTTGTTGTTGTTTCCAGTGATGTGTGTCCTCCGAAGTTGGTGTAACTGCTCCAGTGTTTGGGTTAGAGGTTAGGTTTAGGGTTAGGGGGGTTAGGGGTTAGGGTTAAGGGTTAGGTTTCTAGTTTTGAGTCTGTTGATCTAGGGTTACGGGTGTTAGGGTTACGGGGGTTAGGGTTAAGTTTTGAATATAATTGTGTTTTGTTTCAACTGGTTAGGGTTAGGTTTCTAGTTTTGAGTCTTGTTAGGGAAGATTCAGAATTTGTTGGTAACATATGTAAGATGTTTTATATTCATCAAATGTGTGTAAGTTAATTCTCATCAGAATGGTATTTTTGTGTTATTCTGTGGTGAGGGTTGCAGTATCTGTTCTATGTCAAGACTAAGTTGCATGGCCGCTGAGAGGGGAGAGGTCAAAGTGTCATCATGTGTAAACATATCTTTCACTCTCTACCTTTCCCATAGTGGGGAAAGGAAGGTTGCAGTGTCTGGAATCATTCTATGCTCCCTTTTATGTTGTTTCTATCTTAACCTATAGCCTCACCCTCCTCTCCGTGAGTTTGTCCAGGAGTTTGTATTTAGAGTGGGTTGTATCTAAATGACAATTTGATATATGCCTGTTGTAATGGAGGATTGGTTTATGGTTTGGGAAAGGAGACAAAGCTGAACGATGAGTTATGTCTATGCTGTCTGACTATGTGGGTCTTTGCTATTAAAGGAACTCAGAGGATTCACTGGGAGACACTGAATCAATCTGAGAGTCACAGGGTTGTGATAGAGCTCATATAATTAAAGATGGACTTTTATAACTAACTCTGACTTGTGTGTGTGGTTTGCTCCCATGATTTGGTAAATAGAGGAAATTTCCACGACATTTGGCGACGAGGAGGGGATGTGAATCTTCACTCGGTGACCGTTCCTACGATCTAGGTAAATAAATCGTGCACGAGGGATCCCCTAAACTTGGGATCTCAGGGAGAACCACACTTCGGGAAACGGAGCAGATGGACCAACCTTTGATCTAAGAGGAAGCGAGCCGAGTGGATACCACATCTCGAACTGAGTTTTTTTTAAAGAAAAAGGTGAGCGAACCACACACAGATTTGAAGTAGAGTTTTTTAATTATGCCTGTTATACTCTGAGCGTGAATTCCTTTGTAAGGAAGGCACCTTGGCGGCGTAAGCAGGGCCGAGTCAGAGGAGAGTAATCTGGGGGTTTTGTGGACTCAAAAGATACTCTGCGCTGTCCGGTTGCCAGTGACCAAGAGCCCTCCTGACACTGAATTGATCACAGTGGGGATTTGGTGAGGTCTGTCGGGGTGAGGGGCCAGGGGGTCTGTGTGTTCTAGGTGAAACACGGCACTTGGTGAAGCCCTATTGGAAGAAGGACCTCATTCTGTGTGTCTGTGTGATTTGTCTGTCTAAGTGACCCTCAGATGTGGTGAATTCCAATTATTTTAAATGTGCTAGCCAGGTATGCCCTAGGTTTACTCTGTGTGAGTCGGACCGTTCTGTGTGAGCGACACAGGTTTACTCTGTGTGAGTCGGACCGTTCTGTGTGAGCGGGGTAGGGTTTACTCTGTGTGGGCAAACCTTTTGATGTTCTGTGTGGACGTCAGAAAAGTTCTATGTGAAAAATCTGACCAATCCTGTGTGGATGATCCTGAAAGTTCTGTGTGAGTAACTAAGATTTCTTAAATTTTATATGGATTCTGTGAATTATTTGAAATTATGATAAATGGTATGTGTGTATAAAGTAATGCTGAAAATGATTAGATACAATTTAAACCACCCATTCGTAGACGTACGCAGGTTTTGAGTTGATATCTTAAATGGATAATTTGATAAAGATGAAGTTTTTAAGCACTGTTACAATAATCTACAAAATCTGGGAAATTGAGCTCTAGAAACTGATTAGAGTGTGTCCACTTTTGGTTATCTTACCCTAACGATGTAACTATAGAACGCATATTGGAGTATCTCCGTCTGGGTGAAACATTTCAAATTAAACTGCCCTTAAGGTCTGAACATGTTATACTTTTTCTTCCCAGTATGAGAGAAGTTGCGGGATTTATTGAATAAACTGTTTTCCATAAAGTTAAAGAGAATTCGAGGGATGCTCGATGTAATTTATAATGTTGTACAAAGCCTAAGGTTTTCCATCAAACGAATTATCCTTGCGTGATTAATGTGATGTAGTAAAGTAATTGAAATATGTTGCATAAGTAAACATAATCTACTTTTACTGTTTCCTAGTCATTAGTGTCGATTTTATTCTTTGATTGCTAATATATTCATTTGGAATTTGAGAATCATAGCTGGAGCAATGTTTGTACTATTAAAATTGGGCTATTATTCTTCTGGGAATTACCGATAGTGACGTGTTTTGATTTTACTTTGTAAATCGGGTTTATATCCGGAGAGTTTTTGCTATTGGCAATAGCATTGGTGGTTCAGTGGTAGAATTCTCGCCTGCAACGCGGGAGGCCCGAGTTCCATTCCCAGTCACGGCGCTGGCTGAATTCAGACTTTATGACTGTAAATAATCTATTTGTATGTTTTGCCTGGAAAGTTATGGTCGCTAGTGTTTGTATAAGAGATAAATTGAACGTTTTCAATAGATTGTTTAGGTTAAATTGATAGGCTAATTCAATTTAAAACAATAACGAAGCGAATTCTGATGCAAGACGATGTCTGTTCACTAAATTATCTGCTGGAATAATGTATTGAGAATTGGGTCGTATTTAAATTACTGTATCAATAGAGAAGACAGTTACCTAAGTTAAAGACACTCTGAATGATAGCGGGGAGAGAATGGCGATAGGAAAGTGGTTACCGAAATGTTTTTCATTCTTATAGATTGACTGACGCATGTTATAATTTTGGCGCTGTGTGTGTTATTTTTAAAGAAATATGATACATTTCATAAGTGTGGAGAGCAAAGAGAAGAGGAAGTTATAAAGTTGAGGTTTTAATCTTACGATAGAGGTAAGGGAAAAACGTTGAAATGAGAGGGGTTATATTTTTGCCCAACTGGGGGAAAAAGAAGTAGGAAAGTTGAGTTGAAAGTATGTAAGAGAGTGAGTTGTTATGTTGGCTGCTCATTGTCAGGGAAAGTTGCTGGAGGAAGGTAGATTGTTGTAGAATAACGTACATTTGCGTTATTAGTTTGAATATACAATAACCTTACTCTAATTGTTTTGACCGTTGTTCAGGTCCATTTTTTTTTCTGTATTTCTAGCAGCTGATTCGCTAGGTGGGCATCATAGATTTGTGGCGTTTATATTTACTGTATTAGGCTATGAGAATTGGGAGACTGGATGTCTGAATCATAAAACATCGTAAGGATAGCTTCTGATTGTTATTGATTCTTGGTTTGATTGTTTAAGTAACACCAGTAAATTTGAGCAGGAAAGTTCATGTACTCTAAGGTTATGGTATGTTTCCATTATGTGGAACAATGTCAGGTCATTAAAGGTGATTGCTGGATTGAATAGTACGCCAACCTGTTGACAGAAGGCTGAATGGGTATGAATGTTGAAAAGCAAGATTGGGCCAAAGACTAAACTAGTATGTTAAGTGGGGGAGTATCATAGATTTTAATTATAGTGTTGTTATAGTAGTTATATAGTGTAGTCAAAACAATTTCATATGTTTTGGTAAATTAGCTAGGTTGAATTTGGTATTTGAGTTCCTTTATTATTTGCTTTTTAAAAGAAAGGTTGGAATCAAGTATGATGCCTTGGCACTTAAAATCAGATACCACCAGGAGCGTTTTACATCAGTACTTGTTTTTTGAGGAACATGCAGACTGTGTTTTATTTTATTGAGATGTAAACATGAGTCTCTGAGCAATTTTGTCATCTGAATCATTATAGTAGTGAGTTTTTGTGTAGTTTGTTATTTGCATGAATTTATCACAGTATCATCTGCATACATTGGAACTTCAGACCCTGTACAGACTAAAGGAAGATCATTAATGGATGTGCTGAACAGTATTGACCTTTGTGGATATCAGTGGGGGAAAAAATTAAGTTTATTTTTATTTTAGATGATGAGACAGCACCGACTTTTGAAGGATTTTAGATTTGTTAAAAAAAAATCAGAATTGTTTTTTTACTAAATTTATATCAACAGATTGAAATTATTAGGTTGCTGATTAAGAGTTTTTTTTAAGAGTTGATTTAACTTATCATGCATATACATTGATTTGATTAAAACTTATGATTAATGATTTGAGGTACAGTGGAATTATCATTAGGTTTGGTTTATAGTTCACGTTTGAGTTTCTGAATCAATGTAGTGTAAATGAATACTAAGTGTTTTTGTGTTTTCTTCGGGAAAATTGATATTTCACTGTCTCTCTCTGGAATGTGTCCAGGGAAGAGTGAGTGAAATTGGGGCACTCACCACATTGGGATTGTAATGAGTTTTTATTTTCTGACTTTTCATTACACACGCAAATTCTTTTGATAAAGGAATGTTCTGGGAACATGGAATTATGAAAATGTTTGGAACTAGTTGATTATTGTTTGCAAATTGTTTCATATAGTGCAAAACACTGCTTTGGAGGGTTTTGTATGACCTATGACCTTCTGATGACTTTCCGTTGTGGCTTGATCACCCGCATTGGAAAGCCATTTGGAAAATAAATGTATGGTCATTTGTAATACTGCTTTCAAAATAATTTGTGTAATTGGTAAATATGTTTCTTAATCCATATTTGTAATTTGGACCAGTGTGAAGAGGGCATTGCTTTTAACTAAGCTTTAAGTCTATTTTCCTATGACCATAGGGGTTAAATAATTTTTCTTTGTGGAGTGTTTTTTTTTTTCTTCTTCAGTTTAGTGATTTTAATTTGATTAGGTTAGCTGAAATTTTGTTTTACATTACTCTCATACGGAGAGATGTGTGTAAAACATGGGGGAGGATTCAGTTTTTTGAGGGTTTGAATTGAAGTTATACAACTTAAGTGATATGTGAATGAGTGTATTGTATTGTTGAGTGTATTGTATTGTTGTGTTTGTTTTGTTCTATTCCCGAGGGGTATAGGTCTAATTTCTTGATCCTTGGCTCTACGATGGAGTTGACAGTGAGATGGGGAGTATAAACCAATTTGAAAGAATAGTTTCAATAGAATGTTTTGATATTCTCTGTGAAATATGTTTAGATATGTGTGTTAAGAATAATTGGTAAAAGTAATCATTTATCATGTAGTTAATGAACTGAACTAAACTGTTGTTCTGATCTGTTCTTTCGAGGTTATCATGAAGGGTGACATCAGACGGTATCTTAATGCATGGAAGAGATCATTTGGACCGAATGGTGTGTGTACCTCAAAACCCCCTCTAACTGGCTGAAGAAGAGAGACAAAGGCATTGAAGGAGGCTTTCCAAACCACTTCTACCGAGAGAAAAGAACCAAGCCAGAAATTGGTGTACAGTATCAGATCTAAGCTATCAACTGCTTTTCTTTCATGGTTCTGTCATACTGTGAGGAGTCCATTTGGAGTGATCATGGAGAAAGATCTGTTCTGACATTTTCTTATGATGCTGGTATATTGGTTGACGAATGGACAAGACATGAGTGGTAAAGATGAGACATTGAAATTGGGACATTATCATGGGCCGTCCACTTTGAACTGTAAAGCTATTTGAAGGAAAACGAAGATGCCAGAAGATGCCGTGCCTGAGAGGGGGGGGGGGTTTAATCTAACTGTGCCATTAAAATTGTTTATACTTTTGTGGTATCAGATTGATTGAAGAGGTCTACACCATGTAAATTGTAGTAATTTAGATTAAGAATGCATTGAGATACTGATCTGTATTAAAATCATGATTAAAAAAGTTAATAGTAGAATTATGGGATAATTATACTGTATGTAAATCTGCTAATATTGATGTGTGTTAAATTGAGGTTTTACTTTGAGTGATAAGACAAATTTGAATCACTGAGGAGTGCTAAATATTCTAAATATTGGTTTGATAAATAGTTGGGTTGTTACTTATGATTTGTAATATGAATGATTTCAATGACCTATTCTCTATTCCTAAGTATATTTCTGAGCATGAGTACTTAGAGGGATGTCTGTCCTATATGTTGTGAGGAGGCCTGTGTTTAGACACTGGTTCTTATGTAATTGAAAGAGCATAAATATGTTATGTTTTTATTTTCCTCAAATTGATTATTCTGTGTTATTAAAACATGTGCAAGTTTGTCTTGTAGAATAAGGGTTGTAAACTTAGTTTCAGAAGGGAGAAAGTTTACATATAAGCTAAGGTATTTGACATTGAGGGGATTTGAATTTTAAAATATTGAGTATGTTACTATTCTGATTCTTCAAAAGGAACTGAGTCCCTTGAGAGGGGAATGTTAGGGAAGATTCAGAATTTGTTGGTAACATATGTAAGATGTTTTATATTCATCAAATGTGTGTAAGTTAATTCTCATCAGAATGGTATTTTTGTGTTATTCTGTGGTGAGGGTTGCAGTATCTGTTCTATGTCAAGACTAAGTTGCATGGCCGCTGAGAGGGGAGAGGTCAAAGTGTCATCATGTGTAAACATATCTTTCACTCTCTACCTTTCCCATAGTGGGGAAAGGAAGGTTGCAGTGTCTGGAATCATTCTATGCTCCCTTTTATGTTGTTTCTATCTTAACCTATAGCCTCACCCTCCTCTCCGTGAGTTTGTCCAGGAGTTTGTATTTAGAGTGGGTTGTATCTAAATGACAATTTGATATATGCCTGTTGTAATGGAGGATTGGTTTATGGTTTGGGAAAGGAGACAAAGCTGAACGATGAGTTATGTCTATGCTGTCTGACTATGTGGGTCTTTGCTATTAAAGGAACTCAGTTGCATTGTAAGGGGGCTCTCAGAGGATTCACTGGGAGACACTGAATCAATCTGAGAGTCACAGGGTTGTGATAGAGCTCATATAATTAAAGATGGACTTTTATAACTAACTCTGACTTGTGTGTGTGGTTTGCTCCCATGATTTGGTAAATAGAGGAAATTTCCACGACAGTCTGTTGATCCAGGGTTGGGGTTACGAGGGTTGGGGTTAGGTTTTGAATATAATTGTGTTTCGTTTCAACTGGTTAGTTTTAAGGTGCACAGGCCTATCTCCTGTTTATCCCTCCCGTTTCTGATCTAATATAATAGGTGTAGTACTTAAAAAGGCCCGTAGATGTCCTCCTAGGATCATAAATTAAACTGAGGTAAGTTCCAAGTTCCCTCTTTTTCTGGGTGGCAGTGCAGAAGTCGATGTGGTGAGAGATTCATTCAACCATAGTGTTGTTAAATATGAACATTAAATGGTTTTATTGTTTTGTTAAAGGAAAGGAAAAACCTAAAAGTAGTGCTGTAATATGTTAAATGTATATTGAGGAACCATAATCACTACTACTGGATAATTGATAGGTACAGTAGTGAACTGAAGGGTTGTCCCAACTTGTTCAAATCATTTTAATACTACTACTAATAATAGTTAAAAGCAGTGCTCCTTATGTGTGCAGGTATATGTGCTTTACACCCAGCCTTTCTTGGTATTGCTGGTTGTAGTACATATACCTGCATACATACTGGACAGTAATAATAGTTAAAAGCAGTGCTCCTTATCAGTCCAGTATGTGTGCAGGTATGTTACAACCAGCCTTTCTTGGTATTGCTGGTTGTAGTACATATACCTGTATACATACTGGACAGTAGGTGGCAATGGTACTGTACACTGACTGTATATGGATGGCAAACAAACTTACCTGAGACTTTCTTGGTATTGCTGGTTGTAGTACATATACCTGCATACATACTGGACAGTAATAATAGTTAAAAGCAGTGTTCCTTATCAGTCCAGTATGTATGCAGGTATATGTGCTTTTTACAACCAGCCTTTCTTGGTATTGCTGGTTGTAGTACATATACCTGCATACATACTGGAGAGTAGGTGGCAATGGTACTGTACACTGACTGTATATGGGGTGCAACAAACTTACCTGAGACTCCCTGTCTCTGCCAGTCTGTCCCTGCATATCTGTCCCCAGTTCTGCTGTCTGTGTGCCATCTGCCCTAGCAGGGGCTAAAATCTGTTATCAACTTTGGAGGGGACAATTACATTACATTTTCTCAAGAGCAATTCCTGAAAAAACACCGAAAGTAGTGCTGTAACACATAGCCTACGCTGTAATATGTTAAATGTATATTGAGGAACCATAATCACTACTACTGGATAATTGATAGGTACAGTAGTGAACTGAAGGGTTGTCCCAACTTGTTCAAATCATTATAATACTACTACTAATAATAGTTAAAAGCAGTGCTCCTTATCAGTTCAGTATGTGTGCAGGTATATGTGCTTACACCCAGCCTTTCTTGGTATTGCTGGTTGTAGTACATATACCTGCATACATACTGGACAGTAGGTGGCAATGGTACTGTATATGGGGTGCAACAAACTTACCTGAGACTCCCTGTCTCTGCCAGTCTGTCCCTGCATATCTGTCCCCAGTTCTGCTGTCTGTGTGCCATCTGCCCTAGCAGGGGCTAAAATCTGTTATCAACTTTGGAGGGGACAATTACATGACATTTTCTCAAGAGCAATTCCTGAAAAAACACCAAAAGTAGTGATGTAACACATAGCCTACGCTGTAATATGTTAAATGTATATTGAGGAACCATAATCACTACTACTGGATAATTGATAGGTACAGTAGTGAACTGAAGGGTTGTCCCAACTTGGTCAAATCATTATAATACTACTACTAATAATAGTTAAAGCAGTGTTCCTTATCAGTCCAGTATGTGTGCAGGTATATGTGCTACATACAACCAGCCTTTCTTGGTATTGCTGGTTGTAGTACATATACCTGCATACATACTGGACAGTAGGTGGCAATGGTACTGTACACTGACTGTATATGGGGCGCAACAAACTTACCTGAGACTCCCTGTCCCTGCATATCTGTCCCCAGTTCTGCTGTCTGTGTGCCATCTGCCCTAGCAGGGGCTAAAATCTGTTATCAACTTTGGGAGGGGACAATTACATGACATTTTCTCAAGAGCAATTCCTGAAAAAACACCAAAAGTAGTGCTGTAACACATAGCCTACGCTGTAATATGTTAAATGTATATTGAGGAACCATAATCACTACTACTGGATAATTGATAGGTACAGTAGTTAACTGAAGGGTTGTTCAAATCATTATAATACTACTACTAATAATAGTTATAGCAGTGTTCCTTATCAGTCCAGTATGTATGCAGGTATATGTACTTACAACCAGCCTTTCATCATTTATTTCAACGTGTTACAACGTGAAATCGCCTCTATTCCATTCAAACCGTAGAGGACCAAACTACATCTCCCATAATGCAACGCCAGCACAGGTGGCCAGCAAAGCTAATCGTCTACATCCAGAAAGGCTCGCTAGCTAGCAACAGCAGCACTTTTAGCACTCTGTAAACTATATTAATAACAACAATAAAACTCTGAAAGTTACATGTTTCAATAGTCTCACACTCCCTTATAACAATATCTACAGCATTAACCTTGGGATGTTTAATCTATTTCATGTTATGGACTTCTACAAAGGAGTAATTTGCAACACATACCCTTCTCTATGTGTTTTCTCGGACTGAGGAGAACTGGAGCTACACCATGGTGTTAGTCGGTGACACGAGCGCCCAGATGAAATCAACCAATAAGAATGCTTGAATGATGAGATCCAACCAATAAGAATGCTTGAACATTAAATACACATTTCTTTCGAGGCAGGTGGAAACATAACCAACCTTGTTAACAGACGATAGCAAAAGTTCAATTTTTGACAACTCCACATAAATTGAATAGGTACTAGCTAGCTAGCTTGATAGTTAATGTTTGCGCGCCAGCTCTGCAAATTCAGCAAGTGTGTGTGAACGCTTCCAACGTTAACCTCAAGTCAATTAGTTTAATTAGTTAGCTAAACTAATGACCTACAGTGGATCAAACCATTGAGGCAAAGGGCGGGGGTCGCAGTCTTTTGAAACTTAAAAACGCGCTATTTAGTGTCTATAATCAGCTTAAGTGCTTTCATTGCGTTCATTCATATTATTGAAATTACATAGATATGTTTACAGTGATATATTGGGGGTGGGGGGGAAATCATATTTTTCCCAGGATAGGGGGGTCGTGTCCCCCCTGGGATTTCTGCCTATGCACGTGATATCTCCTCACTCACGTGGTTGATTGAAGGACGAACTGAGTTGTGTTGATGGCAAAGATGAAGAAGGAGGGATGACTAGAGACGATTCAGTTGACCTGTTTATGTGTGGATTAATTGTCGGAGTAGAGGAATTTGTGTAATTCAGGTAAAAAAATAACGCAATGTTTATATCACAGGACAAATTAGCTAGCAAGTTAACTAGCTAAATTGCCATACAAGTCTAGCTACCATCGCGTTTTTGTCCATTTGGGATCCTGTGTATGCGGTAGATTTTTTGCCGTGTTTTCGTCCACTTGGGGAATGGGAGATACGGGTCCAGATTTTTTGTTGTTGTTGTTTCCAGTGATGTGTGTCCTCCGAAGTTGGTGTAACTGCTCCAGTGTTTGGGTTAGAGGTTAGGTTTAGGGTTAGGGGTTAGGTTTCTAGTTTTGAGTCTGTTGATCTAGGGTTACGGGTGTTAGGGTTACGGGTTTGAATATAATTGTGTTTTGTTTCAACTGGTTAGGGTTAGGTTTCTAGTTTTGAGTCTGTTGATCCAGGGTTAGGGTTACGAGGGTTGGGGTTAGGGTTTGAATATAATTGTGTTTCGTTTCAACTGGTTAGTTGTAAGGTGCACAGGCCTATCTCCTGTTTATCCCTCCTGTTTCTGATCTAATATAATAGGTGTAGTACTTAAAGGCCCGTAGATGTCCTCCTAGGATCATAAATTAAACTGAGGTAAGTTCCAAGTTCCCTCTTTTTCTGGGTGGCAGTGCAGTGTCCCTGCATATCTGTCCCCAGTTCTGCTGTCTGTGTGCCATCTGCCCTAGCAGGGGCTAAAATCTGATATCAACTTTGGAGGGGACAATTACATGACATTTTCTCAAGAGCAATTCCTGAAAAAACACCAAAAGTAGTGCTGTAACACATAGCCTACGCTGTAATATGTTAAATGTATATTGAGGAACCATAATCACTACTACTGGATAATTGATAGGTACAGTAGTGAACTGAAGGGTTGTCCCAACTTGTTCAAATCATTATAATACTACTACTAATAATAGTTAAAAGCAGTGCTCTTTATCAGTCCAGTATGTGTGCAGGTATATGTGCTTACACCCAGCCTTTCTTGGTTTTGCTGGTTGTAGTACATACTTGTTCAAATCAAACACCAAAAGTAGTGCTGTAACACATAGCCTACGCTGTAATATGTTAAATGTATATTGAGGAACCATAATCACTACTACTGGATAATTGATAGGTACAGTAGTGAACTGAAGGGTTGTCCCAACTTGTTCAAATCATTTTAATACTACTACTAATCAAAATTAAAAACAGTGTTCCTTATCAGTCCAGTATGTATGCAGGTATATGTGCTTTTACAACCAGCCTTTCTTGTTATTGCTGGTTGTAGTACATATACCTGCATACATACTGGACAGTAATAATAGTTAAAAGCAGTGCTCCTTATCAGTCCAGTATGTGTGCAGGTATATGTGCTTACACCCAGCCTTTCTTGGTATTGCTGGTTGTAGTACACATACCTGCATAAATACTGGACAGTAGGTGGCAATGGTACTGTACACTGACTGTATATGGGGTGCAACAAACTTACCTGAGACTAGGGGGATCGTAGGGGATCGTGTCCCCCCTGGGATTTCTGCCTATGCACGTGATATCTCCTCACTCACGTGGTTGATTGAAGGACGAACTGATTTGTGTTGATGGCAAAGATGAAGAAGGAGGGATGACTAGAAACGATTCAGTTGACCTGTTTATGTGTGGATTAATTGTCGGAGTAGAGGAATTTGTGTAATTCAGGTAAAAAAATAACGCAATGTTTATATCACAGGACAAATTAGCTAGCAAGTTAACTAGCTAAATTGCCATACAAGTCTAGCTACCATCGCGTTTTTGTCCATTTGGGATCCTGTGTATGCGGTAGATTTTTTGCCGTGTTTTCGTCCACTTGGGGAATGGGAGATACGGGTCCAGATTTTTTGTTGTTGTTGTTTCCAGTGATGTGTGTCCTCCGAAGTTGGTGTAACTGCTCCAGTGTTTGGGTTAGAGGTTAGGTTTAGGGTTAGGGGTTAGGGTTAAGGGTTAGGTTTCTAGTTTTGAGTCTGTTGATCTAGGGTTACGGGTTACAGTCCAGTATGTGTGCAGGTATATGTGCTACAACCAGCCTTTCTTGGTATTGCTGGTTGTAGTACATATACCGGCATACATACTGGACAGTAGGTGGCAATGGTACTGTATATGGGGTGCAACAGACTTACCTGAGACTCCCTGTCTCTGCCAGTCTGTCCCTGCATATCTGTCCCCAGTTCTGCTGTCTGTGTGCCATCTGCCCTAGCAGGGGCTAAAATCTGTTATCAACTTTGGGAGGGGACAATTACATGACATTTTCTCAAGAGCAATTCCTGAAAAAACACCAAAAGTAGTGCTGTAACACATAGCCTACGCTGTAATATGTTAAATGTATATTGAGGAACCATAATCACTACTACTGGATAATTGATAGGTACTGTAGTGAACTGAAGGGTTGTCCCAACTTGGTCAAATCATTATAATACTACTACTAATAATATTTAAGCAGTGTTCCTTATCAGTCCAGTATGTGTGCAGGTATATGTGCTACAACCAGCCTTTCTTGGTATTGCTGGTTGTAGTACATATACCGGCATACATACTGGACAGTAGGTGGCAATGGTACTGTATATGGGGTGCAACAAACTTACCTGAGACTCCCTGTCTCTGCCAGTCTGTCCCTGCATATCTGTCCCCAGTTCTGCTGTCTGTGTGCCATCTGCCCTAGCAGGGGCTAAAATCTGTTATCAACTTTGGGAGGGGACAATTACATGACATTTTCTCAAGAGCAATTCCTGAAAAAACACCAAAAGTAGTGCTGTAACACATAGCCTACGCTGTAATATGTTAAATGTATATTGAGGAACCATAATCACTACTACTGGATAATTGATAGGTACTGTAGTGAACTGAAGGGTTGTCCCAACTTGGTCAAATCATTATAATACTACTACTAATAATATTTAAGCAGTGTTCCTTATCAGTCCAGTATGTGTGCAGGTATATGTGCTACAACCAGCCTTTCTTGGTATTGCTGGTTGTAGTACATATACCTGCATACATACTGGACAGTAGGTGGCAATGGTACTGTACACTGACTGTATATGGGGCGCAACAAACTTACCTGAGACTCCCTGTCTCTGCCAGTCTGTCCCTGCATATCTGTGTGCCATCTGCCCTAGCAGGGGCTAAAATCTGTTATCAACTTTGGAGGGGACAATTACATGACATTTTCTCAAGAGCAATTCCTGAAAAAACACCAAAAGTAGTGCTGTAACACATAGCCTACGCTGTAATATGTTAAATGTATATTGAGGAACCATAATCACTACTACTGGTTAATTGATAGGTACAGTAGTGAACTGAAAGGTTGTCCCAACTTGTTCAAATCATTATAATACTACTACTAATAATAGTTAAAAGCAGTGTTCCTTATCAGTCCAGTGTGTATGCAGGTATATGTGCTTTTACAACCAGCCTTTCTTGGTATTGCTGGTTGTAGTACATATACCTGCATACATACTGGACAGTAGGTGGCAATGGTACTGTACACTGACTGTATATGGGGTGCAACAAACTTACCTGAGACTCCCTGTCTCTGCCAGTCTGTCCCTGCATATCTGTCCCCAGTTCTGCTGTCTGTGTGCCATCTGCCCTAGCAGGGGCTAAAATCTGATATCAACTTTGGAGGGGACAATTACATGACATTTTCTCAAGAGCAATTCCTGAAAAAAACACCAAAAGTAGTGCTGTAACACATAGCCTACGCTGTAATATGTTAAATGTATATTGAGGAACCATAATCACTACTACTGGATAATTGATAGGTACAGTACTTAACTGAAGGGTTGTCCCAACTTGTTCAAATCATTATAATACTACTACTTATAATAGTTAAAGCAGTGTTCCTTATCAGTCCAGTATGTGTGCAGGTATATGTGCTTTACAACCAGCCTTTCTTGGTATTGCTGGTTGTAGTACATATACCTGCATACATACTGGACAGTAATAATAGTTAAAAGCAGTGTTCCTTATCAGTCCAGTATGTATGCAGGTATATGTGCTTACAACCAGCCTTTCTTGGTATTGCTGGTTGTAGTACATATACCTACATACATACTGGACAGTAGGTGGCAATGGTACTGTACACTGACTGTATATGGGGTGCAACAAACTTACCTGAGACTCCCTGTCCCTGCATATCTGTCCCCAGTTCTGCTGTCTGTGTGCCATCTGCCCTAGCAGGGGCTAAAATCTGTTATCAACTTTGGAGGGGACAATTACATGACATTTTCTCAAGAGCAATTCCTGAAAAAACACCAAAAGTAGTGCTGTAACACACAGCCTACGCTGTAATATGTTAAATGTATATTGAGGAACCATAATCACTACTACTGGATAATTGATAGGTACAGTAGTTAACTGAAGGGTTGTCCCAACTTGTTCAAATCATTTTAATACTACTACTACTAATAATAGTTAAAAGCAGTGTTCCTTATCAGTCCAGTATGTATGCAGGTATATTACACCCAGCCTTTCTTGGTATTGCTGGTTGTAGTACATATACCTGCATACATACTGGACAGTAGGTTGCAACGGTACTGTATATGGGGTGCAACAAACTTACCTGAGACTCCCTGTCTCTGCCAGTCTGTCCCTGCATATCTGTCCCCAGTTCTGCTGTCTGTGTGCCATCTGCCCTAGCAGGGGCTAAAATCTGTTATCAACTTTGGAGGGGACAATTACATGACATTTTCTCAAGAGCAATTCCTGAAAAAACACCAAAAGTAGTGCTGTAACACATAGCCTACGCTGTAATATGTTAAATGTATATTGAGGAACCATAATCACTACTACTGGATAATTGATAGGTACAGTAGTTAACTGAAGGGTTGTCCCAACTTGTTCAAATCATTATAATACTACTACTAATAATAGTTAAAGCAGTGTTCCTTATCAGTCCAGTATGTGTGCAGGTATATGTGCTACATACAACCAGCCTTTCTTGGTATTGCTGGTTGTAGTACATATACCTGCATACATACTGGACAGTAGGTGGCAATGGTACTGTACACTGACTGTATATGGGGTGCAACAAACTTACCTGAGACTCCCTGTCTCTGCCAGTCTGTCCCTGCATATCTGTGTGCCATCTGCCCTAGCAGGGGCTAAAATCTGTTATCAACTTTGGAGGGGACAATTACATGACATTTTCTCAAGAGCAATTCCTGAAAAAACACCAAAAGTAGTGCTGTAACACACAGCCTACGCTGTAATATGTTAAATGTATATTGAGGAACCATAATCACTACTACTGGATAATTGATAGGTACAGTAGTTAACTGAAGGGTTGTCCCAACTTGTTCAAATCATTATAATACTACTACTAATAATAGTTAAAAGCAGTGCTCCTTATCAGTCCAGTATGTATGCAGGTATATGTGCTTTACAACCAGCCTTTCTTGGTATTGCTGGTTGTAGTACATATACCTGCATACATACTGGACAGTAGGTGGCAATGGTACTGTATATGGGGTGCAACAAACTTACCTGAGACTCCCTGTCTCTGCCAGTCTGTCCCTGCATATCTGTCCCCAGTTCTGCTGTCTGTGTGCCATCTGCCCTAGTAGGGGCTAAAATCTGATATCAACTTTGGAGGGGACAATTACATGACATTTTCTCAAGAGCAATTCCTGAAAAAACACCAAAAGTAGTGCTGTAACACATAGCCTACGCTGTAATATGTTAAATGTATATTGAGGAACCATAATCACTACTACTGGATAATTGATAGGTACAGTAGTTAACTGAAGGGTTGTCCCAACTTGTTCAAATCATTATAATACTACTACTAATAATAGTTAAAAGCAGTGCTCCTTATCAGTCCAGTATGTGTGCAGGTATATGTGCTTACACCCAGCCTTTCTTGGTATTGCTGGTTGTAGTACATATACCTGCATACATACTGGACAGTAGGTGGCAATGGTACTGTATATGGGGTGCAACAAACTTACCTGAGACTCCCTGTCTCTGCCAGTCTGTCCCTGCATATCTGTCCCCAGTTCTGCTGTCTGTGTGCCATCTGCCCTAGCAGGGGCTAAAATCTGATATCAACTTAGAAGGGACAATTACATGACATTTTCTCAAGAGCAATTCCTGAAAAAACACCAAAAGTAGTGCTGTAACACATAGCCTGCGCTGTAATAAGTTAAATGTATATTGATGAACCATAATCACTACTACTGGATAATTGATAGGTACAGTAGTTAACTTAAGGGTTGTCCCAACTTGGTCAAATCATTATAATACTACTACTAATAATAGTTAAAGCAGTGTTCCTTATCAGTCCAGTATGTGTGCAGGTATATGTGCTACAACCAGCCTTTCTTGGTATTGCTGGTTGTAGTACATATACCGGCATACATACTGGACAGTAGGTGGCAATGGTACTGTACACTGACTGTATGTGGGGCGCAACAAACTTACCTGAGACTCCCTGTCCCTGCATATCTGTCCCCAGTTCTGCTGTCTGTGTGCCATCTGCCCTAGCAGGGGCTAAAATCTGTTATCAACTTTGGGAGGGGACAATTACATGACATTTTCTCAAGAGCAATTCCTGAAAAAACACCAAAAGTAGTGCTGTAACACATAGCCTACGCTGTAATATGTTAAATGTATATTGAGGAACCATAATCACTACTACTGGATAATTGATAGGTACAGTAGTTAACTGAAGGGTTGTTCAAATCATTATAATACTACTACTAATAATAGTTATAGCAGTGTTCCTTATCAGTCCAGTATGTATGCAGGTATATGTACTTACAACCAGCCTTTCATCATTTATTTCAACGTGTTACAACGTGAAATCGCCTCTATTCCATTCAAACCGTAGAGGACCAAACTACATCTCCCATAATGCAACGCCAGCACAGGTGGCCAGCAAAGCTAATCGTCTACATCCAGAAAGGCTCGCTAGCTAGCAACAGCAGCACTTTTAGCACTCTGTAAACTATATTAATAACAACAATAAAACTCTGAAAGTTACATGTTTCAATAGTCTCACACTCCCTTATAACAATATCTACAGCATTAACCTTGGGATGTTTAATCTATTTCATGTTATGGACTTCTACAAAGGAGTAATTTGCAACACATACCCTTCTCTATGTGTTTTCTCGGACTGAGGAGAACTGGAGCTACACCATGGTGTTAGTCGGTGACACGAGCGCCCAGATGAAATCAACCAATAAGAATGCTTGAATGATGAGATCCAACCAATAAGAATGCTTGAACATTAAATACACATTTCTTTCGAGGCAGGTGGAAACATAACCAACCTTGTTAACAGACGATAGCAAAAGTTCAATTTTTGACAACTCCACATAAATTGAATAGGTACTAGCTAGCTAGCTTGATAGTTAATGTTTGCGCGCCAGCTCTGCAAATTCAGCAAGTGTGTGTGAACGCTTCCGACGTTAACCTCAAGTCAATTAGTTTAATTAGTTAGCTAAACTAATGACCTACAGTGGATCAAACCATTGAGGCAAAGGGCGGGGGTCGCAGTCTTTTGAAACTTAAAAACGCGCTATTAGTGTCTATAATCAGCTTAAGTGCTTTCATTGCGTTCATTCATATTATTGAAATTACATAGATATGTTTACAGTGATATATTGGGGGGGGGGGGGGGGGGGGAAATCATATTTTTCCCAGGATAGGGGGGTCGTGTCCCCCCTGGGATTTCTGCCTATGCACGTGATATCTCCTCACTCACGTGGTTGATTGAAGGACGAACTGAGTTGTGTTGATGGCAAAGATGAAGAAGGAGGGATGACTAGAGACGATTCAGTTGACCTGTTTATGTGTGGATTAATTGTCGGAGTAGAGGAATTTGTGTAATTCAGGTAAAAAAATAACGCAATGTTTATATCACAGGACAAATTAGCTAGCAAGTTAACTAGCTAAATTGCCATACAAGTCTAGCTACCATCGCGTTTTTGTCCATTTGGGATCCTGTGTATGCGGTAGATTTTTTGCCGTGTTTTCGTCCACTTGGGGAATGGGAGATACGGGTCCAGATTTTTTGTTGTTGTTGTTTCCAGTGATGTGTGTCCTCCGAAGTTGGTGTAACTGCTCCAGTGTTTGGGTTAGAGGTTAGGTTTAGGGTTAGGGGTTAGGGTTAAGGGTTAGGTTTCTAGTTTTGAGTCTGTTGATCTAGGGTTACGGGTGTTAGGGTTACGGGTTTGAATATAATTGTGTTTTGTTTCAACTGGTTAGGGTTAGGTTTCTAGTTTTGAGTCTGTTGATCCAGGGTTAGGGTTACGAGGGTTGGGGTTAGGGTTTGAATATAATTGTGTTTCGTTTCAACTGGTTAGTTGTAAGGTGCACAGGCCTATCTCCTGTTTATCCCTCCTGTTTCTGATCTAATATAATAGGTGTAGTACTTAAAGGCCCGTAGATGTCCTCCTAGGATCATAAATTAAACTGAGGTAAGTTCCAAGTTCCCTCTTTTTCTGGGTGGCAGTGCAGTGTCCCTGCATATCTGTCCCCAGTTCTGCTGTCTGTGTGCCATCTGCCCTAGCAGGGGCTAAAATCTGTTATCAACTTTGGAGGGGTTAATTACATGACATTTTCTCAAGAGCAATTCCTGAAAAAACACCAAAAGTAGTGCTGTAACACATAGCCTACGCTGTAATATGTTAAATGTATATTGAGGAACCATAATCACTACTACTGGATAATTGATAGGTACTGTAGTGAACTGAAGGGTTGTCCCAACTTGGTCAAATCATTATAATACTACTACTAATAATATTTAAGCAGTGTTCCTTATCAGTCCAGTATGTGTGCAGGTATATGTGCTACAACCAGCCTTTCTTGGTATTGCTGGTTGTAGTACATATACCGGCATACATACTGGACAGTAGGTGGCAATGGTACTGTATATGGGGTGCAACAAACTTACCTGAGACTCCCTGTCTCTGCCAGTCTGTCCCTGCATATCTGTCCCCAGTTCTGCTGTCTGTGTGCCATCTGCCCTAGCAGGGGCTAAAATCTGTTATCAACTTTGGGAGGGGACAATTACATGACATTTTCTCAAGAGCAATTCCTGAAAAAACACCAAAAGTAGTGCTGTAACACATAGCCTACGCTGTAATATGTTAAATGTATATTGAGGAACCATAATCACTACTACTGGATAATTGATAGGTACAGTAGTGAACTGAAGGGTTGTCCCAACTTGTTCAAATCATTATAATACTACTACTAATAATAGTTAAAAGCAGTGCTCCTTATCAGTCCAGTATGTGTGCAGGTATATGTGCTTACACCCAGCCTTTCTTGGTATTGCTGGTTGTAGTACATATACCTGCATACATACTGGACAGTAGGTGGCAATGGTACTGTATATGGGGTGCAACAAACTTACCTGAGACTCCCTGTCTCTGCCAGTCTGTCCCTGCATATCTGTGTGCCATCTGCCCTAGCAGGGGCTAAAATCTGTTATCAACTTTGGAGGGGACAATTACATGACATTTTCTCAAGAGCAATTCCTGAAAAAACACCAAAAGTAGTGCTGTAACACATAGCCTACGCTGTAATATGTTAAATGTATATTGAGGAACCATAATCACTACTACTGGTTAATTGATAGGTACAGTAGTGAACTGAAAGGTTGTCCCAACTTGTTCAAATCATTATAATACTACTACTAATAATAGTTAAAAGCAGTGTTCCTTATCAGTCCAGTATGTATGCAGGTATATGTGCTTTTACAACCAGCCTTTCTTGGTATTGCTGGTTGTAGTACATATACCTGCATACATACTGGACAGTAGGTGGCAATGGTACTGTACACTGACTGTATATGGGGTGCAACAAACTTACCTGAGACTCCCTGTCTCTGCCAGTCTGTCCCTGCATATCTGTCCCCAGTTCTGCTGTCTGTGTGCCATCTGCCCTAGCAGGGGCTAAAATCTGATATCAACTTTGGAGGGGACAATTACATGACATTTTCTCAAGAGCAATTCCTGAAAAAAACACCAAAAGTAGTGCTGTAACACATAGCCTACGCTGTAATATGTTAAATGTATATTGAGGAACCATAATCACTACTACTGGATAATTGATAGGTACAGTAGTTAACTGAAGGGTTGTCCCAACTTGTTCAAATCATTATAATACTACTACTTATAATAGTTAAAGCAGTGTTCCTTATCAGTCCAGTATGTGTGCAGGTATATGTGCTTAACCAGCCTTTCTTGGTATTGCTGGTTGTAGTACATATACCGGCATACATACTGGACAGTAGGTGGCAATGGTACTGTACACTGACTGTATATGGGGTGCAACAAACTTACCTGAGACTCCCTGTCCCTGCATATCTGTCCCCAGTTCTGCTGTCTGTGTGCCATCTGCCCTAGCAGGGGCTAAAATCTGATATCAACTTAGAAGGGACAATTACATGACATTTTCTCAAGAGCAATTCCTGAAAAAACACCATAAGTAGTGCTGTAACACAGCCTACGCTGTAATATGTTAAATGTATATTGAGGAACCATAATCACTACTACTGGATAATTGATAGGTACAGTAGTGAACTGAAGGGTTGTCCCAACTTGTTCAAATCATTATAATACTACTACTAATAATAGTTAAAAGCAGTGCTCCTTATCAGTCCAGTATGTGTGCAGGTATATGTGCTTACACCCAGCCTTTCTTGGTATTGCTGGTTGTAGTACATATACCTGCATACATACTGGACAGTAGGTGGCAATGGTACTGTATATGGGGTGCAACAAACTTACCTGAGACTCCCTGTCTCTGCCAGTCTGTCCCTGCATATCTGTCCCCAGTTCTGCTGTCTGTGTGCCATCTGCCCTAGCAGGGGCTAAAATCTGATATCAACTTTGGAGGGGACAATTACATGACATTTTCTCAAGAGCAATTCCTGAAAAAAACACCAAAAGTAGTGCTGTAACACATAGCCTACGCTGTAATATGTTAAATGTATATTGAGGAACCATAATCACTACTACTGGATAATTGATAGGTACAGTAGTTAACTGAAGGGTTGTCCCAACTTGTTCAAATCATTATAATACTACTACTTATAATAGTTAAAGCAGTGTTCCTTATCAGTCCAGTATGTGTGCAGGTATATGTGCTTAACCAGCCTTTCTTGGTATTGCTGGTTGTAGTACATATACCGGCATACATACTGGACAGTAGGTGGCAATGGTACTGTACACTGACTGTATATGGGGTGCAACAAACTTACCTGAGACTCCCTGTCCCTGCATATCTGTCCCCAGTTCTGCTGTCTGTGTGCCATCTGCCCTAGCAGGGGCTAAAATCTGATATCAACTTAGAAGGGACAATTACATGACATTTTCTCAAGAGCAATTCCTGAAAAAACACCATAAGTAGTGCTGTAACACAGCCTACGCTGTAATATGTTAAATGTATATTGAGGAACCATAATCACTACTACTGGATAATTGATAGGTACAGTAGTGAACTGAAGGGTTGTCCCAACTTGTTCAAATCATTATAATACTACTACTAATAATAGTTAAAAGCAGTGCTCCTTATCAGTCCAGTATGTGTGCAGGTATATGTGCTTACACCCAGCCTTTCTTGGTATTGCTGGTTGTAGTACATATACCTGCATACATACTGGACAGTAGGTGGCAATGGTACTGTATATGGGGTGCAACAAACTTACCTGAGACTCCCTGTCTCTGCCAGTCTGTCCCTGCATATCTGTCCCCAGTTCTGCTGTCTGTGTGCCATCTGCCCTAGCAGGGGCTAAAATCTGATATCAACTTTGGAGGGGACAATTACATGACATTTTCTCAAGAGCAATTCCTGAAAAAAACACCAAAAGTAGTGCTGTAACACATAGCCTACGCTGTAATATGTTAAATGTATATTGAGGAACCATAATCACTACTACTGGATAATTGATAGGTACAGTAGTTAACTGAAGGGTTGTCCCAACTTGTTCAAATCATTATAATACTACTACTTATAATAGTTAAAGCAGTGTTCCTTATCAGTCCAGTATGTGTGCAGGTATATGTGCTTAACCAGCCTTTCTTGGTATTGCTGGTTGTAGTACATATACCTACATACATACTGGACAGTAGGTGGCAATGGTACTGTACACTGACTGAATATGGGGTGCAACAAACTTACCTGAGACTCCCTGTCCCTGCATATCTGTCCCCAGTTCTGCTGTCTGTGTGCCATCTGCCCTAGCAGGGGCTAAAATCTGATATCAACTTAGAAGGGACAATTACATGACATTTTCTCAAGAGCAATTCCTGAAAAAAACACCAAAAGTAGTGCTGTAACACATAGCCTACGCTGTAATATGTTAAATGTATATTGAGGAACCATAATCACTACTACTGGATAATTGATAGGTACAGTAGTGAACTGAAGGGTTGTCAAAACTTGTTCAAATCATTATAATACTACTACTAAAAGCAGTGCTCCTTATCAGTCCAGTATGTATGCAGGTATATGTGCTTTACAACCAGCCTTTCTTGGTATTGCTGGTTGTAGTACATATACCTGCATACATACTGGACAGTAATAATAGTTAAAAGCAGTGTTCCTTATCAGTCCAGTATGTATGCAGGTATATGTGCTTACAACCAGCCTTTCTTGGTATTGCTGGTTGTAGTACATATACCTACATACATACTGGACAGTAGGTGGCAATGGTACTGTACACTGACTGTATATGGGGTGCAACAAACTTACCTGAGACTCCCTGTCCCTGCATATCTGTCCCCAGTTCTGCTGTCTGTGTGCCATCTGCCCTAGCAGGGGCTAAAATCTGTTATCAACTTTGGAGGGGACAATTACATGACATTTTCTCAAGAGCAATTCCTGAAAAAACACCAAAAGTAGTGCTGTAACACACAGCCTACGCTGTAATATGTTAAATGTATATTGAGGAACCATAATCACTACTACTGGATAATTGATAGGTACAGTAGTTAACTGAAGGGTTGTCCCAACTTGTTCAAATCATTTTAATACTACTACTAATAATAGTTAAAAGCAGTGTTCCTTATCAGTCCAGTATGTATGCAGGTATATTACACCCAGCCTTTCTTGGTATTGCTGGTTGTAGTACATATACCTGCATACATACTGGACAGTAGGTTGCAACGGTACTGTATATGGGGTGCAACAAACTTACCTGAGACTCCCTGTCTCTGCCAGTCTGTCCCTGCATATCTGTCCCCAGTTCTGCTGTCTGTGTGCCATCTGCCCTCAGTTCTGCTGTCTGTGTGCCATCTGCCCTAGCAGGGGCTAAAATCTGATATCAACTTTGGAGGGGACAATTACATGACATTTTCTCAAGAGCAATTCCTGAAAAAACACCAAAAGTAGTGCTGTAACACATAGCCTACGCTGTAATATGTTAAATGTATATTGAGGAACCATAATCACTACTACTGGATAATTGATAGGTACAGTAGTTAACTGAAGGGTTGTCCCAACTTGTTCAAATCATTATAATACTACTACTAATAATAGTTATAGCAGTGTTCCTTATCAGTCCAGTATGTATGCAGGTATATGTACTTACAACCAGCCTTTCATCATTTATTTCAACGTGTTACAACGTGAAATCGCCTCTATTCCATTCAAACCGTAGAGGACCAAACTACATCTCCCATAATGCAACGCCAGCACAGGTGGCCAGCAAAGCTAATCGTCTACATCCAGAAAGGCTTGCTAGCTAGCAACACTTTTAGCACTCTGTAAACTATATTAATAACAACAATAAAACTCTGAAAGTTACATGTCTCACACTCCCTTATAACAATATCTACAGCATTAACCTTGGGATGTTTAATCTATTTCATGTTATGGACTTCTACAAAGGAGTAATTTGCAACACATACCCTTCTCTATGTGTTTTCTCGGACTGAGGAGAACTGGAGCTACACCATGGTGTTAGTCGGTGACACGAGCGCCCAGATGAAATCAACCAATAAGAATGCTTGAATGATGAGATCCAACCAATAAGAATGCTTGAACATTAAATACACATTTCTTTAGAGGCAGGTGGAAACATAACCAACCTTGTTAACAGACGATAGCAAAAGTTCAATTTTTGACAACTCCACATAAATTGAATAGGTACTAGCTAGCTAGCTTGATAGTTAATGTTTGCGCGCCAGCTGTGCAAATTCAGCAAGTGTGTGTGTGAACGCTTCCAACGTTAACCTCAAGTCAATTAGTTTAATTAGTTAGCTAAACTAATGACCTACAGTGGATCAAACCATTGTGAGGCAAAGGGTGCAGGTCGCAATCTTTTGAAACTTAAAAACGCGCTATTAGTGTCTATAATCAGCTTAAGTGCTTTCATTGCGTTCATTCATATTATTGAAATTACATAGATATGTTTACAGTGATATATTGGGGGGGGGATCATATTTTCCCAGGATAGGGGGGTCGTGTCCCCCCTGGGATTTCTGCCTATGCACGTGATATCTCCTCACTCACGTGGTTGATTGAAGGACGAACTGATGTGTTGATGGCAATTACCATATAAATTCAAAGATGAAGGAGGGATGACTAGAAACGATTCAGTTGACCTGTTTATGTGTGGATTAATTGTCGGAGTAGAGGAATGTGTGTAATTCAGGTAAAAAAATAACGCAATGTTTATATCACAGGACAAATTAGCTAGCAAGTTAACTAGCTAAATTGCCATACAAGTCTAGCTACCATCGCGTTTTTGTCCATTTGGGATCCTGTGTATGCGGTAGATTTTTTGCCGTGTTTTCGTCCACTTGGGGAATGGGAGATAACGGGTCCGGATTTTTTGTTGTTGTTGTTGTTTCCAGTGATGTGTGTCCTCCGAAGTTGGTGTAACTGCTCCAGTGTTTGGGTTAGAGGTTAGGTTTAGGGGGGTTAGGGGTTAGGGTTAAGGGTTAGGTTTCTAGTTTTGAGTCTGTTGATCTAGGGTTACGGGGGTTAGGGTTAGGTTTTGAATATAATTGTGTTTCGTTTCAACTGGTTAGTTTTAAGGTGCACAGGCCTATCTCCTGTTTATCCCTCCCGTTTCTGGTCTAATATAATAGGTGTAGTACTTAAAAAGGCCCGTAGATGTCCTCCTAGGATCATAAATTAAACTGAGGTAAGTTCCAAGTTCCCTCTTTTTCTGGGTGGCAGTGCAGAAGTCGATGTGGTGAGATTCATTCAACCATAGTGTTGTTAAATATGAACATTAAATGGTTTTATTGTTTTGTTAAAGGAAAGGAAAAACCTAAAAGTAGTGCTGTAATATAGCATACGCTGTAATATGTTAAATGTATATTGAGGAACCATAATCACTACTACTGGATAATTGATAGGTACAGTAGTGAACTGAAGGGTTGTCCCAACTTGTTCAAATCATTATAATACTACTACTAATAATAGTTAAAAGCAGTGCTCCTTAACAGTCCAGTATGTATGCAGGTATATGTGCTTTACAACCAGCCTTTCTTGGTATTGCTGGTTGTAGTACATATACCTGCATACATACTGGACAGTAGGTGGCAATGGTACTGTATATGGGGTGCAACAAACTTACCTGAGACTCCCTGTCTCTGCCAGTCTGTCCCTGCATATCTGTCCCCAGTTCTGCTGTCTGTGTGCCATCTGCCCTAGCAGGGGCTAAAATCTGATATCAACTTTGGAGGGGACAATTACATGACATTTTCTCAAGACCAATTCCTGAAAAAACACCAACAGTAGTGCTGTAACACATAGCCTACGCTGTAATATGTTAAATGTATATTGAGGAACCATAATCACTACTACTGGATAATTGATAGGTACAGTAGTGAACTGAAGGGTTGTCCCAACTTGTTCAAATCATTATAATACTACTACTAATAATAGTTAAAAGCAGTGCCCCTTATCAGTCCAGTATGTGTGCAGGTATATGTGCTTACACCCAGCCTTTCTTGGTATTGCTGGTTGTAGTACATATACCTGCATACATACTGGACAGTAATAATAGTTAAAAGCAGTGTTCCTTATCAGTCCAGTATGTATGCAGGTATATGTGCTTTTACAACCAGCCTTTCTTGGTATTGCTGGTTGTAGTACATATACCTACATACATACTGGACAGTAGGTGGCAATGGTACTGTACACTGACTGTATATGGGGTGCAACAAACTTACCTGAGACTCCCTGTCTCTGCCAGTCTGTCCCTGCATATCTGTCCCCAGTTCTGCTGTCTGTGTGCCATCTGCCCTAGTAGGGGCTAAAATCTGATATCAACTTTGGAGGGGACAATTACATGACATTTTCTCAAGAGCAATTCCTGAAAAAACACCAAAAGTAGTGCTGTAACACATAGCCTACGCTGTAATATGTTAAATGTATATTGAGGAACCATAATCACTACTACTGGATAATTGATAGGTACAGTAGTTAACTGAAGGCTTGTTCAAATCATTATAATACTACTAATAATAATAGTTATAGCAGTGTTCCTTATCAGTCCAGTATGTATGCAGGTATATGTACTTACAACCAGCCTTTCATCATTTATTTCAACGTGTTACAACGTGAAATCGCCTCTATTCCATTCAAACCGTAGAGGACCAAACTACATCTCCCATAATGCAACGCCAGCACAGGTGGCTCGCTAGCTAGCAACAGCAGCACTTTTAGCACTCTGTAAACTATATTAATAACAACAATAAAACTCTGAAAGTTACATGTTTCAATAGTCTCACACTCCCTTATAACAATATCTACAGCATTAACCTTGGGATGTTTAATCTATTTCATGTTATGGACTTCTACAAAGGAGTAATTTGCAACACATACCCTTCTCTATGTGTTTTCTCGGACTGAGGAGAACTGGAGCTACACCATGGTGTTAGTCGGTGACACGAGCGCCCAGATGAAATCAACCAATAAGAATGCTTGAACATTAAATACACATTTCTTTAGAGGCAGGTGGAAACATAACCAACCTTGTTAACAGACGATAGCAAAAGTTCAATTTTTGACAACTCCACATAAATTGAATAGGTACTAGCTAGCTAGCTTGATAGTTAATGTTTGCGCGCCAGCTGTGCAAATTCAGCAAATGTGTGTGTGAACGCTTCCAACGTTAACCTCAAGTCAATTAGTTTAATTAGTTAGCTAAACTAATGACCTACAGTGGATCAAACCATTGTGAGGCAAAGGGCGTGGGTCGCAATCTTTTGAAACTTAAAAACGCGCTATTAGTGTCTATAATCAGCTTAAGTGCTTTCATTCATATTATTGAAATTACATAGATATGTTTACAGTGATATATTGGGGGGGGGGGATCATATTTTTCCCAGGATAGGGGGGTCGTGTCCCCCCTGGGATTCCTGCCTATGCACGTGATATCTCCTCACTCACGTGGTTGATTGAAGGACGAACTGATTTGTGTTGATGGCAATTACCATATAAATTCAAAGATGAAGAAGGAGGGATGACTAGAAACGATTCAGTTGACCTGTTTATGTGTGGATTAATTGTCGGAGTAGAGGAATGTGTGTAATTCAGGTAAAAAAATAACGCAATGTTTATATCACAGGACAAATTAGCTAGCAAGTTAACTAGCTAAATTGCCATACAAGTCTAGCTACCATCGCGTTTTTGTCCATTTCGGATCCTGTGTATGCGTTAGATTTTTTGCCGTGTTTTCGTCCACTTGGGGAATGGGAGATAACGGGTCCGGATTTTTTGTTGTTGTTGTTTCCAGTGATGTGTGTCCTCCGAAGTTGGTGTAACTGCTCCAGTGTTTGGGTTAGAGGTTAGGTTTAGGGTTAGGGGGGTTAGGGGTTAGGGTTAAGGGTTAGGTTTCTAGTTTTGAGTCTGTTGATCTAGGGTTACGGGTGTTAGGGTTACGGGGGTTAGGGTTAAGTTTTGAATATAATTGTGTTTTGTTTCAACTGGTTAGGGTTAGGTTTCTAGTTTTGAGTCTTGTTAGGGAAGATTCAGAATTTGTTGGTAACATATGTAAGATGTTTTATATTCATCAAATGTGTGTAAGTTAATTCTCATCAGAATGGTATTTTTGTGTTATTCTGTGGTGAGGGTTGCAGTATCTGTTCTATGTCAAGACTAAGTTGCATGGCCGCTGAGAGGGGAGAGGTCAAAGTGTCATCATGTGTAAACATATCTTTCACTCTCTACCTTTCCCATAGTGGGGAAAGGAAGGTTGCAGTGTCTGGAATCATTCTATGCTCCCTTTTATGTTGTTTCTATCTTAACCTATAGCCTCACCCTCCTCTCCGTGAGTTTGTCCAGGAGTTTGTATTTAGAGTGGGTTGTATCTAAATGACAATTTGATATATGCCTGTTGTAATGGAGGATTGGTTTATGGTTTGGGAAAGGAGACAAAGCTGAACGATGAGTTATGTCTATGCTGTCTGACTATGTGGGTCTTTGCTATTAAAGGAACTCAGAGGATTCACTGGGAGACACTGAATCAATCTGAGAGTCACAGGGTTGTGATAGAGCTCATATAATTAAAGATGGACTTTTATAACTAACTCTGACTTGTGTGTGTGGTTTGCTCCCATGATTTGGTAAATAGAGGAAATTTCCACGACATTTGGCGACGAGGAGGGGATGTGAATCTTCACTCGGTGACCGTTCCTACGATCTAGGTAAATAAATCGTGCACGAGGGATCCCCTAAACTTGGGATCTCAGGGAGAACCACACTTCGGGAAACGGAGCAGATGGACCAACCTTTGATCTAAGAGGAAGCGAGCCGAGTGGATACCACATCTCGAACTGAGTTTTTTTTAAAGAAAAAGGTGAGCGAACCACACACAGATTTGAAGTAGAGTTTTTTAATTATGCCTGTTATACTCTGAGCGTGAATTCCTTTGTAAGGAAGGCACCTTGGCGGCGTAAGCAGGGCCGAGTCAGAGGAGAGTAATCTGGGGGTTTTGTGGACTCAAAAGATACTCTGCGCTGTCCGGTTGCCAGTGACCAAGAGCCCTCCTGACACTGAATTGATCACAGTGGGGATTTGGTGAGGTCTGTCGGGGTGAGGGGCCAGGGGGTCTGTGTGTTCTAGGTGAAACACGGCACTTGGTGAAGCCCTATTGGAAGAAGGACCTCATTCTGTGTGTCTGTGTGATTTGTCTAAGTGACCCTCAGATGTGGTGAATTCCAATTATTTTAAATGTGCTAGCCAGGTATGCCCTAGGTTTACTCTGTGTGAGTCGGACCGTTCTGTGTGAGCGGGGCAGGTTTACTCTGTGTGAGTCGGACCGTTCTGTGTGAGCGGGGTAGGGTTTACTCTGTGTGGGCAAACCTTTTGATGTTCTGTGTGGACGTCAGAAAAGTTCTATGTGAAAAATCTGACCAATCCTGTGTGGATGATCCTGAAAGTTCTGTGTGAGTAACTAAGATTTCTTAAATTTTATATGGATTCTGTGAATTATTTGAAATTATGATAAATGGTATGTGTGTATAAAGTAATGCTGAAAATGATTAGATACAATTTAAACCACCCATTCGTAGACGTACGCAGGTTTTGAGTTGATATCTTAAATGGATAATTTGATAAAGATGAAGTTTTTAAGCACTGTTACAATAATCTACAAAATCTGGGAAATTGAGCTCTAGAAACTGATTAGAGTGTGTCCACTTTTGGTTATCTTACCCTAACGATGTAACTATAGAACGCATATTGGAGTATCTCCGTCTGGGTGAAACATTTCAAATTAAACTGCCCTTAAGGTCTGAACATGTTATACTTTTTCTTCCCAGTATGAGAGAAGTTGCGGGATTTATTGAATAAACTGTTTTCCATAAAGTTAAAGAGAATTCGAGGGATGCTCGATGTAATTTATAATGTTGTACAAAGCCTAAGGTTTTCCATCAAACGAATTATCCTTGCGTGATTAATGTGATGTAGTAAAGTAATTGAAATATGTTGCATAAGTAAACATAATCTACTTTTACTGTTTCCTAGTCATTAGTGTCGATTTTATTCTTTGATTGCTAATATATTCATTTGGAATTTGAGAATCATAGCTGGAGCAATGTTTGTACTATTAAAATTGGGCTATTATTCTTCTGGGAATTACCGATAGTGACGTGTTTTGATTTTACTTTGTAAATCGGGTTTATATCCGGAGAGTTTTTGCTATTGGCAATAGCATTGGTGGTTCAGTGGTAGAATTCTCGCCTGCAACGCGGGAGGCCCGAGTTCCATTCCCAGTCACGGCGCTGGCTGAATTCAGACTTTATGACTGTAAATAATCTATTTGTATGTTTTGCCTGGAAAGTTATGGTCGCTAGTGTTTGTATAAGAGATAAATTGAACGTTTTCAATAGATTGTTTAGGTTAAATTGATAGGCTAATTCAATTTAAAACAATAACGAAGCGAATTCTGATGCAAGACGATGTCTGTTCACTAAATTATCTGCTGGAATAATGTATTGAGAATTGGGTCGTATTTAAATTACTGTATCAATAGAGAAGACAGTTACCTAAGTTAAAGACACTCTGAATGATAGAGAATGGCGATAGGAAAGTGGTTACCGAAATGTTTTTCATTCTTATAGATTGACTGACGCATGTTATAATTTTGGCGCTGTGTGTGTTATTTTTAAAGAAATATGATACATTTCATAAGTGTGGAGAGCAAAGAGAAGAGGAAGTTATAAAGTTGAGGTTTTAATCTTACGATAGAGGTAAGGGAAAAACGTTGAAATGAGAGGGGTTATATTTTTGCCCAACTGGGGGAAAAAGAAGTAGGAAAGTTGAGTTGAAAGTATGTAAGAGAGTGAGTTGTTATGTTGGCTGCTCATTGTCAGGGAAAGTTGCTGGAGGAAGGTAGATTGTTGTAGAATAACGTACATTTGCGTTATTAGTTTGAATATACAATAACCTTACTCTAATTGTTTTGACCGTTGTTCAGGTCCATTTTTTTTTCTGTATTTCTAGCAGCTGATTCGCTAGGTGGGCATCATAGATTTGTGGCGTTTATATTTACTGTATTAGGCTATGAGAATTGGGAGACTGGATGTCTGAATCATAAAACATCGTAAGGATAGCTTCTGATTGTTATTGATTCTTGGTTTGATTGTTTAAGTAACACCAGTAAATTTGAGCAGGAAAGTTCATGTACTCTAAGGTTATGGTATGTTTCCATTATGTGGAACAATGTCAGGTCATTAAAGGTGATTGCTGGATTGAATAGTACGCCAACCTGTTGACAGAAGGCTGAATGGGTATGAATGTTGAAAAGCAAGATTGGGCCAAAGACTAAACTAGTATGTTAAGTGGGGGAGTATCATAGATTTTAATTATAGTGTTGTTATAGTAGTTATATAGTGTAGTCAAAACAATTTCATATGTTTTGGTAAATTAGCTAGGTTGAATTTGGTATTTGAGTTCCTTTATTATTTGCTTTTTAAAAGAAAGGTTGGAATCAAGTATGATGCCTTGGCACTTAAAATCAGATACCACCAGGAGCGTTTTACATCAGTACTTGTTTTTTGAGGAACATGCAGACTGTGTTTTATTTTATTGAGATGTAAACATGAGTCTCTGAGCAATTTTGTCATCTGAATCATTATAGTAGTGAGTTTTTGTGTAGTTTGTTATTTGCATGAATTTATCACAGTATCATCTGCATACATTGGAACTTCAGACCCTGTACAGACTAAAGGAAGATCATTAATGGATGTGCTGAACAGTATTGACCTTTGTGGATATCAGTGGGGGAAAAAATTAAGTTTATTTTTATTTTAGATGATGAGACAGCACCGACTTTTGAAGGATTTTAGATTTGTTAAAAAAAAATCAGAATTGTTTTTTTACTAAATTTATATCAACAGATTGAAATTATTAGGTTGCTGATTAAGAGTTTTTTTTAAGAGTTGATTTAACTTATCATGCATATACATTGATTTGATTAAAACTTATGATTAATGATTTGAGGTACAGTGGAATTATCATTAGGTTTGGTTTATAGTTCACGTTTGAGTTTCTGAATCAATGTAGTGTAAATGAATACTAAGTGTTTTTGTGTTTTCTTCGGGAAAATTGATATTTCACTGTCTCTCTCTGGAATGTGTCCAGGGAAGAGTGAGTGAAATTGGGGCACTCACCACATTGGGATTGTAATGAGTTTTTATTTTCTGACTTTTCATTACACACGCAAATTCTTTTGATAAAGGAATGTTCTGGGAACATGGAATTATGAAAATGTTTGGAACTAGTTGATTATTGTTTGCAAATTGTTTCATATAGTGCAAAACACTGCTTTGGAGGGTTTTGTATGACCTATGACCTTCTGATGACTTTCCGTTGTGGCTTGATCACCCGCATTGGAAAGCCATTTGGAAAATAAATGTATGGTCATTTGTAATACTGCTTTCAAAATAATTTGTGTAATTGGTAAATATGTTTCTTAATCCATATTTGTAATTTGGACCAGTGTGAAGAGGGCATTGCTTTTAACTAAGCTTTAAGTCTATTTTCCTATGACCATAGGGGTTAAATAATTTTTCTTTGTGGAGTGTTTTTTTTTTTTCTTCTTCAGTTTAGTGATTTTAATTTGATTAGGTTAGCTGAAATTTTGTTTTACATTACTCTCATACGGAGAGATGTGTGTAAAACATGGGGGAGGATTCAGTTTTTTGAGGGTTTGAATTGAAGTTATACAACTTAAGTGATATGTGAATGAGTGTATTGTATTGTTGAGTGTATTGTATTGTTGTGTTTGTTTTGTTCTATTCCCGAGGGGTATAGGTCTAATTTCTTGATCCTTGGCTCTACGATGGAGTTGACAGTGAGATGGGGAGTATAAACCAATTTGAAAGAATAGTTTCAATAGAATGTTTTGATATTCTCTGTGAAATATGTTTAGATATGTGTGTTAAGAATAATTGGTAAAAGTAATCATTTATCATGTAGTTAATGAACTGAACTAAACTGTTGTTCTGATCTGTTCTTTCGAGGTTATCATGAAGGGTGACATCAGACGGTATCTTAATGCATGGAAGAGATCATTTGGACCGAATGGTGTGTGTACCTCAAAACCCCCTCTAACTGGCTGAAGAAGAGAGACAAAGGCATTGAAGGAGGCTTTCCAAACCACTTCTACCGAGAGAAAAGAACCAAGCCAGAAATTGGTGTACAGTATCAGATCTAAGCTATCAACTGCTTTTCTTTCATGGTTCTGTCATACTGTGAGGAGTCCATTTGGAGTGATCATGGAGAAAGATCTGTTCTGACATTTTCTTATGATGCTGGTATATTGGTTGACGAATGGACAAGACATGAGTGGTAAAGATGAGACATTGAAATTGGGACATTATCATGGGCCGTCCACTTTGAACTGTAAAGCTATTTGAAGGAAAACGAAGATGCCAGAAGATGCCGTGCCTGAGAGGGGGGGGGGGTTTAATCTAACTGTGCCATTAAAATTGTTTATACTTTTGTGGTATCAGATTGATTGAAGAGGTCTACACCATGTAAATTGTAGTAATTTAGATTAAGAATGCATTGAGATACTGATCTGTATTAAAATCATGATTAAAAAAGTTAATAGTAGAATTATGGGATAATTATACTGTATGTAAATCTGCTAATATTGATGTGTGTTAAATTGAGGTTTTACTTTGAGTGATAAGACAAATTTGAATCACTGAGGAGTGCTAAATATTCTAAATATTGGTTTGATAAATAGTTGGGTTGTTACTTATGATTTGTAATATGAATGATTTCAATGACCTATTCTCTATTCCTAAGTATATTTCTGAGCATGAGTACTTAGAGGGATGTCTGTCCTATATGTTGTGAGGAGGCCTGTGTTTAGACACTGGTTCTTATGTAATTGAAAGAGCATAAATATGTTATGTTTTTATTTTCCTCAAATGGATTATTCTGTGTTATTAAAACATGTGCAAGTTTGTCTTGTAGAATAAGGGTTGTAAACTTAGTTTCAGAAGGGAGAAAGTTTACATATAAGCTAAGGTATTTGACATTGAGGGGATTTGAATTTTAAAATATTGAGTATGTTACTATTCTGATTCTTCAAAAGGAACTGAGTCCCTTGAGAGGGGAATGTTAGGGAAGATTCAGAATTTGTTGGTAACATATGTAAGATGTTTTATATTCATCAAATGTGTGTAAGTTAATTCTCATCAGAATGGTATTTTTGTGTTATTCTGTGGTGAGGGTTGCAGTATCTGTTCTATGTCAAGACTAAGTTGCATGGCCGCTGAGAGGGGAGAGGTCAAAGTGTCATCATGTGTAAACATATCTTTCACTCTCTACCTTTCCCATAGTGGGGAAAGGAAGGTTGCAGTGTCTGGAATCATTCTATGCTCCCTTTTATGTTGTTTCTATCTTAACCTATAGCCTCACCCTCCTCTCCGTGAGTTTGTCCAGGAGTTTGTATTTAGAGTGGGTTGTATCTAAATGACAATTTGATATATGCCTGTTGTAATGGAGGATTGGTTTATGGTTTGGGAAAGGAGACAAAGCTGAACGATGAGTTATGTCTATGCTGTCTGACTATGTGGGTCTTTGCTATTAAAGGAACTCAGTTGCATTGTAAGGGGGCTCTCAGAGGATTCACTGGGAGACACTGAATCAATCTGAGAGTCACAGGGTTGTGATAGAGCTCATATAATTAAAGATGGACTTTTATAACTAACTCTGACTTGTGTGTGTGGTTTGCTCCCATGATTTGGTAAATAGAGGAAATTTCCACGACAGTCTGTTGATCCAGGGTTGGGGTTACGAGGGTTGGGGTTAGGTTTTGAATATAATTGTGTTTCGTTTCAACTGGTTAGTTTTAAGGTGCACAGGCCTATCTCCTGTTTATCCCTCCCGTTTCTGATCTAATATAATAGGTGTAGTACTTAAAAAGGCCCGTAGATGTCCTCCTAGGATCATAAATTAAACTGAGGTAAGTTCCAAGTTCCCTCTTTTTCTGGGTGGCAGTGCAGAAGTCGATGTGGTGAGAGATTCATTCAACCATAGTGTTGTTAAATATGAACATTAAATGGTTTTATTGTTTTGTTAAAGGAAAGGAAAAACCTAAAAGTAGTGCTGTAACACATAGCCTACGCTGTAATATGTTAAATGTATATTGAGGAACCATAATCACTACTACTGGATAATTGATAGGTACAGTAGTGAACTGAAGGGTTGTCCCAACTTGTTCAAATCATTTTAATACTACTACTAATAATAGTTAAAAGCAGTGCTCCTTATGTGTGCAGGTATATGTGCTTTACACCCAGCCTTTCTTGGTATTGCTGGTTGTAGTACATATACCTGCATACATACTGGACAGTAATAATAGTTAAAAGCAGTGCTCCTTATCAGTCCAGTATGTGTGCAGGTATATTACAACCAGCCTTTCTTGGTATTGCTGGTTGTAGTACATATACCTGTATACATACTGGACAGTAGGTGGCAATGGTACTGTACACTGACTGTATATGGATGGCAAACAAACTTACCTGAGACTTTCTTGGTATTGCTGGTTGTAGTACATATACCTGCATACATACTGGACAGTAATAATAGTTAAAAGCAGTGTTCCTTATCAGTCCAGTATGTATGCAGGTATATGTGCTTTTTACAACCAGCCTTTCTTGGTATTGCTGGTTGTAGTACATATACCTGCATACATACTGGAGAGTAGGTGGCAATGGTACTGTACACTGACTGTATATGGGGTGCAACAAACTTACCTGAGACTCCCTGTCTCTGCCAGTCTGTCCCTGCATATCTGTCCCCAGTTCTGCTGTCTGTGTGCCATCTGCCCTAGCAGGGGCTAAAATCTGTTATCAACTTTGGAGGGGACAATTACATGACATTTTCTCAAGAGCAATTCCTGAAAAAACACCAAAAGTAGTGCTGTAACACATAGCCTACGCTGTAATATGTTAAATGTATATTGAGGAACCATAATCACTACTACTGGATAATTGATAGGTACAGTAGTGAACTGAAGGGTTGTCCCAACTTGTTCAAATCATTATAATACTACTACTAATAATAGTTAAAAGCAGTGCTCCTTATCAGTCCAGTATGTGTGCAGGTATATGTGCTTACACCCAGCCTTTCTTGGTATTGCTGGTTGTAGTACATATACCTGCATACATACTGGACAGTAGGTGGCAATGGTACTGTACACTGACTGTATATGGGGTGCAACAAACTTACCTGAGACTCCCTGTCCCTACTTATAATAGTTAAAGCAGTGTTCCTTATCAGTCCAGTATTTGTGCAGGTATATGTGCTTAACCAGCCTTTCTTGGTATTGCTGGTTGTAGTACATATACCTGCATACATACTGGACAGTAGGTGGCAATGGTACTGTATATGGGGTGCAACAAACTTACCTGAGACTCCCTGTCTCTGCCAGCCCCTGCATATCTGTCCCCAGTTCTGCTGTCTGTGTGCCATCTGCCCTAGCAGGGGCTAAAATCTGATATCAACTTTGGAGGGGACAATTACATGACATTTTCTCAAGAGCAATTCCTGAAAAAACACCAAAAGTAGTGCTGTAACACATAGCCTACGCTGTAATATGTTAAATGTATATTGAGGAACCATAATCACTACTACTGGATAATTGATAGGTACAGTAGTTAACTGAAGGGTTGTCCCAACTTGTTCAAATCATTATAATACTACTACTAATAATAGTTATAGCAGTGTTCCTTATCAGTCCAGTATGTATGCAGGTATATGTACTTACAACCAGCCTTTCATCATTTATTTCAACGTGTTACAACGTGAAATCGCCTCTATTCCATTCAAACCGTAGAGGACCAAACTACATCTCCCATAATGCAACGCCAGCACAGCAAAGCTAATCGTCTACATCCAGAAAGGCTTGCTAGCTAGCAACAGCAGCACTTTTAGCACTCTGTAAACTATATTAATAACAACAATAAAACTCTGAAAGTTACATGTTTCAATAGTCTCACACTCCCTTATAACAATATCTACAGCATTAACCTTGGGATGTTTAATCTATTTCATGTTATGGACTTCTACAAAGGAGTAATTTGCAACACATACCCTTCTCTATGTGTTTTCTCGGACTGAGGAGAACTGGAGCTACACCATGGTGTTAGTCGGTGACACGAGCGCCCAGATGAAATCAACCAATAAGAATGCTTGAACATTAAATACACATTTCTTTAGAGGCAGGTGGAAACATAACCAACCTTGTTAACAGACGATAGCAAAAGTTCAATTTTTGACAACTCCACATAAATTGAATAGGTACTAGCTAGCTAGCTTGATAGTTAATGTTTGCGCGCCAGCTGTGCAAATTCAGCAAGTGTGTGTGTGAACGCTTCCAACGTTAACCTCAAGTCAATTAGTTTAATTAGTTAGCTAAACTAATGACCTACAGTGGATCAAACCATTGTGAGGCAAAGGGTGCGGGTCGCAATCTTTTGAAACTTAAAAACGCGCTATTAGTGTCTATAATCAGCTTAAGTGCTTTCATTGCGTTCATTCATATTATTGAAATTACATAGATATGTTTACAGTGATATATTGGGGGGGGGGAATCATATTTTTCCCAGGATAGGGGGGTCGTGTCCCCCCTGGGATTTCTGCCTATGCACGTGATATCTCCTCACTCACGTGGTTGATTGAAGGACGAACTGATTTGTGTTGATGGCAATTACCATATAAATTCAAAGATGAAGAAGGAGGGATGACTAGAAACGATTCAGTTGACCTGTTTATGTGTGGATTAATTGTCGGAGTAGAGGAATTTGTGTAATTCAGGTAAAAAAATAACGCAATGTTTATATCACAGAACAAATTAGCTAGCAAGTTAACTAGCTAAATTGCCATACAAGTCTAGCTACCATCGCGTTTTTGTCCATTTGGGATCCTGTGTATGCGGTAGATTTTTTGCCGTGTTTTCGTCCACTTGGGGAATGGGAGATAACGGGTCCGGATTTTTTGTTGTTGTTGTTGTTTCCAGTGATGTGTGTCCTCCGAAGTTGGTGTAACTGCTCCAGTGTTTGGGTTAGAGGTTAGGTTTAGGGTTAGGGGGGTTAGGGGTTAGGGTTAAGGGTTAGGTTTCTAGTTTTGAGTCTGTTGATCTAGGGTTACGGGGGTTAGGGTTAGGTTTTGAATATAATTGTGTTTCGTTTCAACTGGTTAGTTTTAAGGTGCACAGGCCTATCTCCTGTTTATCCCTCCCGTTTCTGATCTAATATAATAGGTGTAGTACTTAAAAAGGCCCGTAGATGTCCTCCTAGGATCATAAATTAAACTGAGGTAAGTTCCAAGTTCCCTCTTTTTCTGGGTGGCAGTGCAGAAGTCGATGTGGTGAGATTCATTCAACCATAGTGTTGTTAAATATGAACATTAAATGGTTTTATTGTTTTGTTAAAGGAAAGGAAAAACCTAAAAGTAGTGCTGTAATATAGCATACGCTGTAATATGTTAAATGTATATTGAGGAACCATAATCACTACTACTGGATAATTGATAGGTACAGTAGTGAACTGAAGGGTTGTCCCAACTTGTTCAAATCATTATAATACTACTACTAATAATAGTTAAAAGCAGTGCTCCTTATCAGTCCAGTATGTATGCAGGTATATGTGCTTTACAACCAGCCTTTCTTGGTATTGCTGGTTGTAGTACATATACCTGCATACATACTGGACAGTAGGTGGCAATGGTACTGTATATGGGGTGCAACAAACTTACCTGAGACTCCCTGTCTCTGCCAGTCTGTCCCTGCATATCTGTCCCCAGTTCTGCTGTCTGTGTGCCATCTGCCCTAGCAGGGGCTAAAATCTGATATCAACTTTGGAGGGGACAATTACATGACATTTTCTCAAGACCAATTCCTGAAAAAACACCAACAGTAGTGCTGTAACACATAGCCTACGCTGTAATATGTTAAATGTATATTGAGGAACCATAATCACTACTACTGGATAATTGATAGGTACAGTAGTGAACTGAAGGGTTGTCCCAACTTGTTCAAATCATTATAATACTACTACTAATAATAGTTAAAAGCAGTGCCCCTTATCAGTCCAGTATGTGTGCAGGTATATGTGCTTACACCCAGCCTTTCTTGGTATTGCTGGTTGTAGTACATATACCTGCATACATACTGGACAGTAATAATAGTTAAAAGCAGTGTTCCTTATCAGTCCAGTATGTATGCAGGTATATGTGCTTTTACAACCAGCCTTTCTTGGTATTGCTGGTTGTAGTACATATACCTACATACATACTGGACAGTAGGTGGCAATGGTACTGTACACTGACTGTATATGGGGTGCAACAAACTTACCTGAGACTCCCTGTCTCTGCCAGTCTGTCCCTGCATATCTGTCCCCAGTTCTGCTGTCTGTGTGCCATCTGCCCTAGTAGGGGCTAAAATCTGATATCAACTTTGGAGGGGACAATTACATGACATTTTCTCAAGAGCAATTCCTGAAAAAACACCAAAAGTAGTGCTGTAACACATAGCCTACGCTGTAATATGTTAAATGTATATTGAGGAACCATAATCACTACTACTGGATAATTGATAGGTACAGTAGTTAACTGAAGGCTTGTTCAAATCATTATAATACTACTAATAATAATAGTTATAGCAGTGTTCCTTATCAGTCCAGTATGTATGCAGGTATATGTACTTACAACCAGCCTTTCATCATTTATTTCAACGTGTTACAACGTGAAATCGCCTCTATTCCATTCAAACCGTAGAGGACCAAACTACATCTCCCATAATGCAACGCCAGCACAGGTGGCTCGCTAGCTAGCAACAGCAGCACTTTTAGCACTCTGTAAACTATATTAATAACAACAATAAAACTCTGAAAGTTACATGTTTCAATAGTCTCACACTCCCTTATAACAATATCTACAGCATTAACCTTGGGATGTTTAATCTATTTCATGTTATGGACTTCTACAAAGGAGTAATTTGCAACACATACCCTTCTCTATGTGTTTTCTCGGACTGAGGAGAACTGGAGCTACACCATGGTGTTAGTCGGTGACACGAGCGCCCAGATGAAATCAACCAATAAGAATGCTTGAACATTAAATACACATTTCTTTAGAGGCAGGTGGAAACATAACCAACCTTGTTAACAGACGATAGCAAAAGTTCAATTTTTGACAACTCCACATAAATTGAATAGGTACTAGCTAGCTAGCTTGATAGTTAATGTTTGCGCGCCAGCTGTGCAAATTCAGCAAGTGTGTGTGTGAACGCTTCCAACGTTAACCTCAAGTCAATTAGTTTAATTAGTTAGCTAAACTAATGACCTACAGTGGATCAAACCATTGTGAGGCAAAGGGCGTGGGTCGCAATCTTTTGAAACTTAAAAACGCGCTATTAGTGTCTATAATCAGCTTAAGTGCTTTCATTCATATTATTGAAATTACATAGATATGTTTACAGTGATATATTGGGGGGGGGGGATCATATTTTTCCCAGGATAGGGGGGTCGTGTCCCCCCTGGGATTTCTGCCTATGCACGTGATATCTCCTCACTCACGTGGTTGATTGAAGGACGAACTGATTTGTGTTGATGGCAATTACCATATAAATTCAAAGATGAAGAAGGAGGGATGACTAGAAACGATTCAGTTGACCTGTTTATGTGTGGATTAATTGTCGGAGTAGAGGAATGTGTGTAATTCAGGTAAAAAAATAACGCAATGTTTATATCACAGGACAAATTAGCTAGCAAGTTAACTAGCTAAATTGCCATACAAGTCTAGCTACCATCGCGTTTTTGTCCATTTCGGATCCTGTGTATGCGTTAGATTTTTTGCCGTGTTTTCGTCCACTTGGGGAATGGGAGATAACGGGTCCGGATTTTTTGTTGTTGTTGTTTCCAGTGATGTGTGTCCTCCGAAGTTGGTGTAACTGCTCCAGTGTTTGGGTTAGAGGTTAGGTTTAGGGTTAGGGGGGTTAGGGGTTAGGGTTAAGGGTTAGGTTTCTAGTTTTGAGTCTGTTGATCTAGGGTTACGGGTGTTAGGGTTACGGGGGTTAGGGTTAAGTTTTGAATATAATTGTGTTTTGTTTCAACTGGTTAGGGTTAGGTTTCTAGTTTTGAGTCTTGTTAGGGAAGATTCAGAATTTGTTGGTAACATATGTAAGATGTTTTATATTCATCAAATGTGTGTAAGTTAATTCTCATCAGAATGGTATTTTTGTGTTATTCTGTGGTGAGGGTTGCAGTATCTGTTCTATGTCAAGACTAAGTTGCATGGCCGCTGAGAGGGGAGAGGTCAAAGTGTCATCATGTGTAAACATATCTTTCACTCTCTACCTTTCCCATAGTGGGGAAAGGAAGGTTGCAGTGTCTGGAATCATTCTATGCTCCCTTTTATGTTGTTTCTATCTTAACCTATAGCCTCACCCTCCTCTCCGTGAGTTTGTCCAGGAGTTTGTATTTAGAGTGGGTTGTATCTAAATGACAATTTGATATATGCCTGTTGTAATGGAGGATTGGTTTATGGTTTGGGAAAGGAGACAAAGCTGAACGATGAGTTATGTCTATGCTGTCTGACTATGTGGGTCTTTGCTATTAAAGGAACTCAGAGGATTCACTGGGAGACACTGAATCAATCTGAGAGTCACAGGGTTGTGATAGAGCTCATATAATTAAAGATGGACTTTTATAACTAACTCTGACTTGTGTGTGTGGTTTGCTCCCATGATTTGGTAAATAGAGGAAATTTCCACGACATTTGGCGACGAGGAGGGGATGTGAATCTTCACTCGGTGACCGTTCCTACGATCTAGGTAAATAAATCGTGCACGAGGGATCCCCTAAACTTGGGATCTCAGGGAGAACCACACTTCGGGAAACGGAGCAGATGGACCAACCTTTGATCTAAGAGGAAGCGAGCCGAGTGGATACCACATCTCGAACTGAGTTTTTTTTAAAGAAAAAGGTGAGCGAACCACACACAGATTTGAAGTAGAGTTTTTTAATTATGCCTGTTATACTCTGAGCGTGAATTCCTTTGTAAGGAAGGCACCTTGGCGGCGTAAGCAGGGCCGAGTCAGAGGAGAGTAATCTGGGGGTTTTGTGGACTCAAAAGATACTCTGCGCTGTCCGGTTGCCAGTGACCAAGAGCCCTCCTGACACTGAATTGATCACAGTGGGGATTTGGTGAGGTCTGTCGGGGTGAGGGGCCAGGGGGTCTGTGTGTTCTAGGTGAAACACGGCACTTGGTGAAGCCCTATTGGAAGAAGGACCTCATTCTGTGTGTCTGTGTGATTTGTCTAAGTGACCCTCAGATGTGGTGAATTCCAATTATTTTAAATGTGCTAGCCAGGTATGCCCTAGGTTTACTCTGTGTGAGTCGGACCGTTCTGTGTGAGCGGGGCAGGTTTACTCTGTGTGAGTCGGACCGTTCTGTGTGAGCGGGGTAGGGTTTACTCTGTGTGGGCAAACCTTTTGATGTTCTGTGTGGACGTCAGAAAAGTTCTATGTGAAAAATCTGACCAATCCTGTGTGGATGATCCTGAAAGTTCTGTGTGAGTAACTAAGATTTCTTAAATTTTATATGGATTCTGTGAATTATTTGAAATTATGATAAATGGTATGTGTGTATAAAGTAATGCTGAAAATGATTAGATACAATTTAAACCACCCATTCGTAGACGTACGCAGGTTTTGAGTTGATATCTTAAATGGATAATTTGATAAAGATGAAGTTTTTAAGCACTGTTACAATAATCTACAAAATCTGGGAAATTGAGCTCTAGAAACTGATTAGAGTGTGTCCACTTTTGGTTATCTTACCCTAACGATGTAACTATAGAACGCATATTGGAGTATCTCCGTCTGGGTGAAACATTTCAAATTAAACTGCCCTTAAGGTCTGAACATGTTATACTTTTTCTTCCCAGTATGAGAGAAGTTGCGGGATTTATTGAATAAACTGTTTTCCATAAAGTTAAAGAGAATTCGAGGGATGCTCGATGTAATTTATAATGTTGTACAAAGCCTAAGGTTTTCCATCAAACGAATTATCCTTGCGTGATTAATGTGATGTAGTAAAGTAATTGAAATATGTTGCATAAGTAAACATAATCTACTTTTACTGTTTCCTAGTCATTAGTGTCGATTTTATTCTTTGATTGCTAATATATTCATTTGGAATTTGAGAATCATAGCTGGAGCAATGTTTGTACTATTAAAATTGGGCTATTATTCTTCTGGGAATTACCGATAGTGACGTGTTTTGATTTTACTTTGTAAATCGGGTTTATATCCGGAGAGTTTTTGCTATTGGCAATAGCATTGGTGGTTCAGTGGTAGAATTCTCGCCTGCAACGCGGGAGGCCCGAGTTCCATTCCCAGTCACGGCGCTGGCTGAATTCAGACTTTATGACTGTAAATAATCTATTTGTATGTTTTGCCTGGAAAGTTATGGTCGCTAGTGTTTGTATAAGAGATAAATTGAACGTTTTCAATAGATTGTTTAGGTTAAATTGATAGGCTAATTCAATTTAAAACAATAACGAAGCGAATTCTGATGCAAGACGATGTCTGTTCACTAAATTATCTGCTGGAATAATGTATTGAGAATTGGGTCGTATTTAAATTACTGTATCAATAGAGAAGACAGTTACCTAAGTTAAAGACACTCTGAATGATAGCGGGGAGAGAATGGCGATAGGAAAGTGGTTACCGAAATGTTTTTCATTCTTATAGATTGACTGACGCATGTTATAATTTTGGCGCTGTGTGTGTTATTTTTAAAGAAATATGATACATTTCATAAGTGTGGAGAGCAAAGAGAAGAGGAAGTTATAAAGTTGAGGTTTTAATCTTACGATAGAGGTAAGGGAAAAACGTTGAAATGAGAGGGGTTATATTTTTGCCCAACTGGGGGAAAAAGAAGTAGGAAAGTTGAGTTGAAAGTATGTAAGAGAGTGAGTTGTTATGTTGGCTGCTCATTGTCAGGGAAAGTTGCTGGAGGAAGGTAGATTGTTGTAGAATAACGTACATTTGCGTTATTAGTTTGAATATACAATAACCTTACTCTAATTGTTTTGACCGTTGTTCAGGTCCATTTTTTTTTCTGTATTTCTAGCAGCTGATTCGCTAGGTGGGCATCATAGATTTGTGGCGTTTATATTTACTGTATTAGGCTATGAGAATTGGGAGACTGGATGTCTGAATCATAAAACATCGTAAGGATAGCTTCTGATTGTTATTGATTCTTGGTTTGATTGTTTAAGTAACACCAGTAAATTTGAGCAGGAAAGTTCATGTACTCTAAGGTTATGGTATGTTTCCATTATGTGGAACAATGTCAGGTCATTAAAGGTGATTGCTGGATTGAATAGTACGCCAACCTGTTGACAGAAGGCTGAATGGGTATGAATGTTGAAAAGCAAGATTGGGCCAAAGACTAAACTAGTATGTTAAGTGGGGGAGTATCATAGATTTTAATTATAGTGTTGTTATAGTAGTTATATAGTGTAGTCAAAACAATTTCATATGTTTTGGTAAATTAGCTAGGTTGAATTTGGTATTTGAGTTCCTTTATTATTTGCTTTTTAAAAGAAAGGTTGGAATCAAGTATGATGCCTTGGCACTTAAAATCAGATCCCACCAGGAGCGTTTTACATCAGTACTTGTTTTTTGAGGAACATGCAGACTGTGTTTTATTTTATTGAGATGTAAACATGAGTCTCTGAGCAATTTTGTCATCTGAATCATTATAGTAGTGAGTTTTTGTGTAGTTTGTTATTTGCATGAATTTATCACAGTATCATCTGCATACATTGGAACTTCAGACCCTGTACAGACTAAAGGAAGATCATTAATGGATGTGCTGAACAGTATTGACCTTTGTGGATATCAGTGGGGGAAAAAATTAAGTTTATTTTTATTTTAGATGATGAGACAGCACCGACTTTTGAAGGATTTTAGATTTGTTAAAAAAAAATCAGAATTGTTTTTTTACTAAATTTATATCAACAGATTGAAATTATTAGGTTGCTGATTAAGAGTTTTTTTTAAGAGTTGATTTAACTTATCATGCATATACATTGATTTGATTAAAACTTATGATTAATGATTTGAGGTACAGTGGAATTATCATTAGGTTTGGTTTATAGTTCACGTTTGAGTTTCTGAATCAATGTAGTGTAAATGAATACTAAGTGTTTTTGTGTTTTCTTCGGGAAAATTGATATTTCACTGTCTCTCTCTGGAATGTGTCCAGGGAAGAGTGAGTGAAATTGGGGCACTCACCACATTGGGATTGTAATGAGTTTTTATTTTCTGACTTTTCATTACACACGCAAATTCTTTTGATAAAGGAATGTTCTGGGAACATGGAATTATGAAAATGTTTGGAACTAGTTGATTATTGTTTGCAAATTGTTTCATATAGTGCAAAACACTGCTTTGGAGGGTTTTGTATGACCTATGACCTTCTGATGACTTTCCGTTGTGGCTTGATCACCCGCATTGGAAAGCCATTTGGAAAATAAATGTATGGTCATTTGTAATACTGCTTTCAAAATAATTTGTGTAATTGGTAAATATGTTTCTTAATCCATATTTGTAATTTGGACCAGTGTGAAGAGGGCATTGCTTTTAACTAAGCTTTAAGTCTATTTTCCTATGACCATAGGGGTTAAATAATTTTTCTTTGTGGAGTGTTTTTTTTTTTCTTCTTCAGTTTAGTGATTTTAATTTGATTAGGTTAGCTGAAATTTTGTTTTACATTACTCTCATACGGAGAGATGTGTGTAAAACATGGGGGAGGATTCAGTTTTTTGAGGGTTTGAATTGAAGTTATACAACTTAAGTGATATGTGAATGAGTGTATTGTATTGTTGAGTGTATTGTATTGTTGTGTTTGTTTTGTTCTATTCCCGAGGGGTATAGGTCTAATTTCTTGATCCTTGGCTCTACGATGGAGTTGACAGTGAGATGGGGAGTATAAACCAATTTGAAAGAATAGTTTCAATAGAATGTTTTGATATTCTCTGTGAAATATGTTTAGATATGTGTGTTAAGAATAATTGGTAAAAGTAATCATTTATCATGTAGTTAATGAACTGAACTAAACTGTTGTTCTGATCTGTTCTTTCGAGGTTATCATGAAGGGTGACATCAGACGGTATCTTAATGCATGGAAGAGATCATTTGGACCGAATGGTGTGTGTACCTCAAAACCCCCTCTAACTGGCTGAAGAAGAGAGACAAAGGCATTGAAGGAGGCTTTCCAAACCACTTCTACCGAGAGAAAAGAACCAAGCCAGAAATTGGTGTACAGTATCAGATCTAAGCTATCAACTGCTTTTCTTTCATGGTTCTGTCATACTGTGAGGAGTCCATTTGGAGTGATCATGGAGAAAGATCTGTTCTGACATTTTCTTATGATGCTGGTATATTGGTTGACGAATGGACAAGACATGAGTGGTAAAGATGAGACATTGAAATTGGGACATTATCATGGGCCGTCCACTTTGAACTGTAAAGCTATTTGAAGGAAAACGAAGATGCCAGAAGATGCCGTGCCTGAGAGGGGGGGGGGGTTTAATCTAACTGTGCCATTAAAATTGTTTATACTTTTGTGGTATCAGATTGATTGAAGAGGTCTACACCATGTAAATTGTAGTAATTTAGATTAAGAATGCATTGAGATACTGATCTGTATTAAAATCATGATTAAAAAAGTTAATAGTAGAATTATGGGATAATTATACTGTATGTAAATCTGCTAATATTGATGTGTGTTAAATTGAGGTTTTACTTTGAGTGATAAGACAAATTTGAATCACTGAGGAGTGCTAAATATTCTAAATATTGGTTTGATAAATAGTTGGGTTGTTACTTATGATTTGTAATATGAATGATTTCAATGACCTATTCTCTATTCCTAAGTATATTTCTGAGCATGAGTACTTAGAGGGATGTCTGTCCTATATGTTGTGAGGAGGCCTGTGTTTAGACACTGGTTCTTATGTAATTGAAAGAGCATAAATATGTTATGTTTTTATTTTCCTCAAATGGATTATTCTGTGTTATTAAAACATGTGCAAGTTTGTCTTGTAGAATAAGGGTTGTAAACTTAGTTTCAGAAGGGAGAAAGTTTACATATAAGCTAAGGTATTTGACATTGAGGGGATTTGAATTTTAAAATATTGAGTATGTTACTATTCTGATTCTTCAAAAGGAACTGAGTCCCTTGAGAGGGGAATGTTAGGGAAGATTCAGAATTTGTTGGTAACATATGTAAGATGTTTTATATTCATCAAATGTGTGTAAGTTAATTCTCATCAGAATGGTATTTTTGTGTTATTCTGTGGTGAGGGTTGCAGTATCTGTTCTATGTCAAGACTAAGTTGCATGGCCGCTGAGAGGGGAGAGGTCAAAGTGTCATCATGTGTAAACATATCTTTCACTCTCTACCTTTCCCATAGTGGGGAAAGGAAGGTTGCAGTGTCTGGAATCATTCTATGCTCCCTTTTATGTTGTTTCTATCTTAACCTATAGCCTCACCCTCCTCTCCGTGAGTTTGTCCAGGAGTTTGTATTTAGAGTGGGTTGTATCTAAATGACAATTTGATATATGCCTGTTGTAATGGAGGATTGGTTTATGGTTTGGGAAAGGAGACAAAGCTGAACGATGAGTTATGTCTATGCTGTCTGACTATGTGGGTCTTTGCTATTAAAGGAACTCAGTTGCATTGTAAGGGGGCTCTCAGAGGATTCACTGGGAGACACTGAATCAATCTGAGAGTCACAGGGTTGTGATAGAGCTCATATAATTAAAGATGGACTTTTATAACTAACTCTGACTTGTGTGTGTGGTTTGCTCCCATGATTTGGTAAATAGAGGAAATTTCCACGACAGTCTGTTGATCCAGGGTTGGGGTTACGAGGGTTGGGGTTAGGTTTTGAATATAATTGTGTTTCGTTTCAACTGGTTAGTTTTAAGGTGCACAGGCCTATCTCCTGTTTATCCCTCCCGTTTCTGATCTAATATAATAGGTGTAGTACTTAAAAAGGCCCGTAGATGTCCTCCTAGGATCATAAATTAAACTGAGGTAAGTTCCAAGTTCCCTCTTTTTCTGGGTGGCAGTGCAGAAGTCGATGTGGTGAGAGATTCATTCAACCATAGTGTTGTTAAATATGAACATTAAATGGTTTTATTGTTTTGTTAAAGGAAAGGAAAAACCTAAAAGTAGTGCTGTAATATGTTAAATGTATATTGAGGAACCATAATCACTACTACTGGATAATTGATAGGTACAGTAGTGAACTGAAGGGTTGTCCCAACTTGTTCAAATCATTTTAATACTACTACTAATAATAGTTAAAAGCAGTGCTCCTTATGTGTGCAGGTATATGTGCTTTACACCCAGCCTTTCTTGGTATTGCTGGTTGTAGTACATATACCTGCATACATACTGGACAGTAATAATAGTTAAAAGCAGTGCTCCTTATCAGTCCAGTATGTGTGCAGGTATGTTACAACCAGCCTTTCTTGGTATTGCTGGTTGTAGTACATATACCTGTATACATACTGGACAGTAGGTGGCAATGGTACTGTACACTGACTGTATATGGATGGCAAACAAACTTACCTGAGACTTTCTTGGTATTGCTGGTTGTAGTACATATACCTGCATACATACTGGACAGTAATAATAGTTAAAAGCAGTGTTCCTTATCAGTCCAGTATGTATGCAGGTATATGTGCTTTTTACAACCAGCCTTTCTTGGTATTGCTGGTTGTAGTACATATACCTGCATACATACTGGAGAGTAGGTGGCAATGGTACTGTACACTGACTGTATATGGGGTGCAACAAACTTACCTGAGACTCCCTGTCTCTGCCAGTCTGTCCCTGCATATCTGTCCCCAGTTCTGCTGTCTGTGTGCCATCTGCCCTAGCAGGGGCTAAAATCTGTTATCAACTTTGGAGGGGACAATTACATTACATTTTCTCAAGAGCAATTCCTGAAAAAACACCGAAAGTAGTGCTGTAACACATAGCCTACGCTGTAATATGTTAAATGTATATTGAGGAACCATAATCACTACTACTGGATAATTGATAGGTACAGTAGTGAACTGAAGGGTTGTCCCAACTTGTTCAAATCATTATAATACTACTACTAATAATAGTTAAAAGCAGTGCTCCTTATCAGTTCAGTATGTGTGCAGGTATATGTGCTTACACCCAGCCTTTCTTGGTATTGCTGGTTGTAGTACATATACCTGCATACATACTGGACAGTAGGTGGCAATGGTACTGTATATGGGGTGCAACAAACTTACCTGAGACTCCCTGTCTCTGCCAGTCTGTCCCTGCATATCTGTCCCCAGTTCTGCTGTCTGTGTGCCATCTGCCCTAGCAGGGGCTAAAATCTGTTATCAACTTTGGAGGGGACAATTACATGACATTTTCTCAAGAGCAATTCCTGAAAAAACACCAAAAGTAGTGATGTAACACATAGCCTACGCTGTAATATGTTAAATGTATATTGAGGAACCATAATCACTACTACTGGATAATTGATAGGTACAGTAGTGAACTGAAGGGTTGTCCCAACTTGGTCAAATCATTATAATACTACTACTAATAATAGTTAAAGCAGTGTTCCTTATCAGTCCAGTATGTGTGCAGGTATATGTGCTACATACAACCAGCCTTTCTTGGTATTGCTGGTTGTAGTACATATACCTGCATACATACTGGACAGTAGGTGGCAATGGTACTGTACACTGACTGTATATGGGGCGCAACAAACTTACCTGAGACTCCCTGTCCCTGCATATCTGTCCCCAGTTCTGCTGTCTGTGTGCCATCTGCCCTAGCAGGGGCTAAAATCTGTTATCAACTTTGGGAGGGGACAATTACATGACATTTTCTCAAGAGCAATTCCTGAAAAAACACCAAAAGTAGTGCTGTAACACATAGCCTACGCTGTAATATGTTAAATGTATATTGAGGAACCATAATCACTACTACTGGATAATTGATAGGTACAGTAGTTAACTGAAGGGTTGTTCAAATCATTATAATACTACTACTAATAATAGTTATAGCAGTGTTCCTTATCAGTCCAGTATGTATGCAGGTATATGTACTTACAACCAGCCTTTCATCATTTATTTCAACGTGTTACAACGTGAAATCGCCTCTATTCCATTCAAACCGTAGAGGACCAAACTACATCTCCCATAATGCAACGCCAGCACAGGTGGCCAGCAAAGCTAATCGTCTACATCCAGAAAGGCTCGCTAGCTAGCAACAGCAGCACTTTTAGCACTCTGTAAACTATATTAATAACAACAATAAAACTCTGAAAGTTACATGTTTCAATAGTCTCACACTCCCTTATAACAATATCTACAGCATTAACCTTGGGATGTTTAATCTATTTCATGTTATGGACTTCTACAAAGGAGTAATTTGCAACACATACCCTTCTCTATGTGTTTTCTCGGACTGAGGAGAACTGGAGCTACACCATGGTGTTAGTCGGTGACACGAGCGCCCAGATGAAATCAACCAATAAGAATGCTTGAATGATGAGATCCAACCAATAAGAATGCTTGAACATTAAATACACATTTCTTTCGAGGCAGGTGGAAACATAACCAACCTTGTTAACAGACGATAGCAAAAGTTCAATTTTTGACAACTCCACATAAATTGAATAGGTACTAGCTAGCTAGCTTGATAGTTAATGTTTGCGCGCCAGCTCTGCAAATTCAGCAAGTGTGTGTGAACGCTTCCAACGTTAACCTCAAGTCAATTAGTTTAATTAGTTAGCTAAACTAATGACCTACAGTGGATCAAACCATTGAGGCAAAGGGCGGGGGTCGCAGTCTTTTGAAACTTAAAAACGCGCTATTAGTGTCTATAATCAGCTTAAGTGCTTTCATTGCGTTCATTCATATTATTGAAATTACATAGATATGTTTACAGTGATATATTGGGGGTGGGGGGGAAATCATATTTTTCCCAGGATAGGGGGGTCGTGTCCCCCCTGGGATTTCTGCCTATGCACGTGATATCTCCTCACTCACGTGGTTGATTGAAGGACGAACTGAGTTGTGTTGATGGCAAAGATGAAGAAGGAGGGATGACTAGAGACGATTCAGTTGACCTGTTTATGTGTGGATTAATTGTCGGAGTAGAGGAATTTGTGTAATTCAGGTAAAAAAATAACGCAATGTTTATATCACAGGACAAATTAGCTAGCAAGTTAACTAGCTAAATTGCCATACAAGTCTAGCTACCATCGCGTTTTTGTCCATTTGGGATCCTGTGTATGCGGTAGATTTTTTGCCGTGTTTTCGTCCACTTGGGGAATGGGAGATACGGGTCCAGATTTTTTGTTGTTGTTGTTTCCAGTGATGTGTGTCCTCCGAAGTTGGTGTAACTGCTCCAGTGTTTGGGTTAGAGGTTAGGTTTAGGGTTAGGGGTTAGGTTTCTAGTTTTGAGTCTGTTGATCTAGGGTTACGGGTGTTAGGGTTACGGGTTTGAATATAATTGTGTTTTGTTTCAACTGGTTAGGGTTAGGTTTCTAGTTTTGAGTCTGTTGATCCAGGGTTAGGGTTACGAGGGTTGGGGTTAGGGTTTGAATATAATTGTGTTTCGTTTCAACTGGTTAGTTGTAAGGTGCACAGGCCTATCTCCTGTTTATCCCTCCTGTTTCTGATCTAATATAATAGGTGTAGTACTTAAAGGCCCGTAGATGTCCTCCTAGGATCATAAATTAAACTGAGGTAAGTTCCAAGTTCCCTCTTTTTCTGGGTGGCAGTGCAGTGTCCCTGCATATCTGTCCCCAGTTCTGCTGTCTGTGTGCCATCTGCCCTAGCAGGGGCTAAAATCTGATATCAACTTTGGAGGGGACAATTACATGACATTTTCTCAAGAGCAATTCCTGAAAAAACACCAAAAGTAGTGCTGTAACACATAGCCTACGCTGTAATATGTTAAATGTATATTGAGGAACCATAATCACTACTACTGGATAATTGATAGGTACAGTAGTGAACTGAAGGGTTGTCCCAACTTGTTCAAATCATTATAATACTACTACTAATAATAGTTAAAAGCAGTGCTCTTTATCAGTCCAGTATGTGTGCAGGTATATGTGCTTACACCCAGCCTTTCTTGGTTTTGCTGGTTGTAGTACATACTTGTTCAAATCAAACACCAAAAGTAGTGCTGTAACACATAGCCTACGCTGTAATATGTTAAATGTATATTGAGGAACCATAATCACTACTACTGGATAATTGATAGGTACAGTAGTGAACTGAAGGGTTGTCCCAACTTGTTCAAATCATTTTAATACTACTACTAATCAAAATTAAAAACAGTGTTCCTTATCAGTCCAGTATGTATGCAGGTATATGTGCTTTTACAACCAGCCTTTCTTGTTATTGCTGGTTGTAGTACATATACCTGCATACATACTGGACAGTAATAATAGTTAAAAGCAGTGCTCCTTATCAGTCCAGTATGTGTGCAGGTATATGTGCTTACACCCAGCCTTTCTTGGTATTGCTGGTTGTAGTACACATACCTGCATAAATACTGGACAGTAGGTGGCAATGGTACTGTACACTGACTGTATATGGGGTGCAACAAACTTACCTGAGACTCCCTGTCCCTGCATATCTGTCCCCAGTTCTGCTGTCTGTGTGCCATCTGCCCTAGCAGGGGCTAAAATCTGATATCAACTTTGGAGGGGACAATTACATGACATTTTCTCAAGAGCAATTCCTGAAAAAACACAAAGTAGTGAAAGGCTGGTTTTAAGCACATATACCTGCATACATACTGGACTGATAAGGAACACTGCTTTTAACTATTATTACTGTCCAGTATGTATGCAGGTATATGTGCTTTACAACCAGCCTTTCTTGTTATTGCTGGTTGTAGTACATATACCTGCATACATACTGGACAGTAATAATAGTTAAAGCAGTGTTCCTTATCAGTCCAGTATGTGTGCAGGTATATGTGCTTAACCAGCCTTTCTTGGTATTGCTGGTTGTAGTACATATACCTACATACATACTGGACAGTAGGTGGCAATGGTACTGTACACTGACTGTATATGGGGTGCAACAAACTTACCTGAGACTCCCTGTCCCTGCATATCTGTCCCCAGTTCTGCTGTCTGTGTGCCATCTGCCCTAGCAGGGGCTAAAATCTGATATCAACTTAGAAGGGACAATTACATGACATTTTCTCAAGAGCAATTCCTGAAAAAAACACCAAAAGTAGTGCTGTAACACATAGCCTACGCTGTAATATGTTAAATGTATATTGAGGAACCATAATCACTACTACTGGATAATTGATAGGTACAGTAGTGAACTGAAGGGTTGTCAAAACTTGTTCAAATCATTATAATACTACTACTAAAAGCAGTGCTCCTTATCAGTCCAGTATGTATGCAGGTATATGTGCTTTACAACCAGCCTTTCTTGGTATTGCTGGTTGTAGTACATATACCTGCATACATACTGGACAGTAGGTGGCAATGGTACTGTACACTGACTGTATATGGGGTGCAACAAACTTACCTGAGACTCCCTGTCCCTACTTATAATAGTTAAAGCAGTGTTCCTTATCAGTCCAGTATGTGTGCAGGTATATGTGCTTAACCAGCCTTTCTTGGTATTGCTGGTTGTAGTACATATACCTGCATACATACTGGACAGTAGGTGGCAATGGTACTGTATATGGGGTGCAACAAACTTACCTGAGACTCCCTGTCTCTGCCAGCCCCTGCATATCTGTCCCCAGTTCTGCTGTCTGTGTGCCATCTGCCCTAGCAGGGGCTAAAATCTGATATCAACTTTGGAGGGGACAATTACATGACATTTTCTCAAGAGCAATTCCTGAAAAAACACCAAAAGTAGTGCTGTAACACATAGCCTACGCTGTAATATGTTAAATGTATATTGAGGAACCATAATCACTACTACTGGATAATTGATAGGTACAGTAGTTAACTGAAGGGTTGTCCCAACTTGTTCAAATCATTATAATACTACTACTAATAATAGTTATAGCAGTGTTCCTTATCAGTCCAGTATGTATGCAGGTATATGTACTTACAACCAGCCTTTCATCATTTATTTCAACGTGTTACAACGTGAAATCGCCTCTATTCCATTCAAACCGTAGAGGACCAAACTACATCTCCCATAATGCAACGCCAGCACAGCAAAGCTAATCGTCTACATCCAGAAAGGCTTGCTAGCTAGCAACAGCAGCACTTTTAGCACTCTGTAAACTATATTAATAACAACAATAAAACTCTGAAAGTTACATGTTTCAATAGTCTCACACTCCCTTATAACAATATCTACAGCATTAACCTTGGGATGTTTAATCTATTTCATGTTATGGACTTCTACAAAGGAGTAATTTGCAACACATACCCTTCTCTATGTGTTTTCTCGGACTGAGGAGAACTGGAGCTACACCATGGTGTTAGTCGGTGACACGAGCGCCCAGATGAAATCAACCAATAAGAATGCTTGAACATTAAATACACATTTCTTTAGAGGCAGGTGGAAACATAACCAACCTTGTTAACAGACGATAGCAAAAGTTCAATTTTTGACAACTCCACATAAATTGAATAGGTACTAGCTAGCTAGCTTGATAGTTAATGTTTGCGCGCCAGCTGTGCAAATTCAGCAAGTGTGTGTGTGAACGCTTCCAACGTTAACCTCAAGTCAATTAGTTTAATTAGTTAGCTAAACTAATGACCTACAGTGGATCAAACCATTGTGAGGCAAAGGGTGCGGGTCGCAATCTTTTGAAACTTAAAAACGCGCTATTAGTGTCTATAATCAGCTTAAGTGCTTTCATTGCGTTCATTCATATTATTGAAATTACATAGATATGTTTACAGTGATATATTGGGGGGGGGGAATCATATTTTTCCCAGGATAGGGGGGTCGTGTCCCCCCTGGGATTTCTGCCTATGCACGTGATATCTCCTCACTCACGTGGTTGATTGAAGGACGAACTGATTTGTGTTGATGGCAATTACCATATAAATTCAAAGATGAAGAAGGAGGGATGACTAGAAACGATTCAGTTGACCTGTTTATGTGTGGATTAATTGTCGGAGTAGAGGAATTTGTGTAATTCAGGTAAAAAAATAACGCAATGTTTATATCACAGAACAAATTAGCTAGCAAGTTAACTAGCTAAATTGCCATACAAGTCTAGCTACCATCGCGTTTTTGTCCATTTGGGATCCTGTGTATGCGGTAGATTTTTTGCCGTGTTTTCGTCCACTTGGGGAATGGGAGATAACGGGTCCGGATTTTTTGTTGTTGTTGTTGTTTCCAGTGATGTGTGTCCTCCGAAGTTGGTGTAACTGCTCCAGTGTTTGGGTTAGAGGTTAGGTTTAGGGTTAGGGGGGTTAGGGGTTAGGGTTAAGGGTTAGGTTTCTAGTTTTGAGTCTGTTGATCTAGGGTTACGGGGGTTAGGGTTAGGTTTTGAATATAATTGTGTTTCGTTTCAACTGGTTAGTTTTAAGGTGCACAGGCCTATCTCCTGTTTATCCCTCCCGTTTCTGATCTAATATAATAGGTGTAGTACTTAAAAAGGCCCGTAGATGTCCTCCTAGGATCATAAATTAAACTGAGGTAAGTTCCAAGTTCCCTCTTTTTCTGGGTGGCAGTGCAGAAGTCGATGTGGTGAGATTCATTCAACCATAGTGTTGTTAAATATGAACATTAAATGGTTTTATTGTTTTGTTAAAGGAAAGGAAAAACCTAAAAGTAGTGCTGTAATATAGCATACGCTGTAATATGTTAAATGTATATTGAGGAACCATAATCACTACTACTGGATAATTGATAGGTACAGTAGTGAACTGAAGGGTTGTCCCAACTTGTTCAAATCATTATAATACTACTACTAATAATAGTTAAAAGCAGTGCTCCTTATCAGTCCAGTATGTATGCAGGTATATGTGCTTTACAACCAGCCTTTCTTGGTATTGCTGGTTGTAGTACATATACCTGCATACATACTGGACAGTAGGTGGCAATGGTACTGTATATGGGGTGCAACAAACTTACCTGAGACTCCCTGTCTCTGCCAGTCTGTCCCTGCATATCTGTCCCCAGTTCTGCTGTCTGTGTGCCATCTGCCCTAGCAGGGGCTAAAATCTGATATCAACTTTGGAGGGGACAATTACATGACATTTTCTCAAGACCAATTCCTGAAAAAACACCAACAGTAGTGCTGTAACACATAGCCTACGCTGTAATATGTTAAATGTATATTGAGGAACCATAATCACTACTACTGGATAATTGATAGGTACAGTAGTGAACTGAAGGGTTGTCCCAACTTGTTCAAATCATTATAATACTACTACTAATAATAGTTAAAAGCAGTGCCCCTTATCAGTCCAGTATGTGTGCAGGTATATGTGCTTACACCCAGCCTTTCTTGGTATTGCTGGTTGTAGTACATATACCTGCATACATACTGGACAGTAATAATAGTTAAAAGCAGTGTTCCTTATCAGTCCAGTATGTATGCAGGTATATGTGCTTTTACAACCAGCCTTTCTTGGTATTGCTGGTTGTAGTACATATACCTACATACATACTGGACAGTAGGTGGCAATGGTACTGTACACTGACTGTATATGGGGTGCAACAAACTTACCTGAGACTCCCTGTCTCTGCCAGTCTGTCCCTGCATATCTGTCCCCAGTTCTGCTGTCTGTGTGCCATCTGCCCTAGTAGGGGCTAAAATCTGATATCAACTTTGGAGGGGACAATTACATGACATTTTCTCAAGAGCAATTCCTGAAAAAACACCAAAAGTAGTGCTGTAACACATAGCCTACGCTGTAATATGTTAAATGTATATTGAGGAACCATAATCACTACTACTGGATAATTGATAGGTACAGTAGTTAACTGAAGGGTTGTCCCAACTTGTTCAAATCATTATAATACTACTACTAATAATAGTTAAAAGCAGTGCTCCTTATCAGTCCAGTATGTGTGCAGGTATATGTGCTTACACCCAGCCTTTCTTGGTATTGCTGGTTGTAGTACATATACCTGCATACATACTGGACAGTAGGTGGCAATGGTACTGTATATGGGGTGCAACAAACTTACCTGAGACTCCCTGTCCCTGCATATCTGTCCCCAGTTCTGCTGTCTGTGTGCCATCTGCCCTAGCAGGGGCTAAAATCTGTTATCAATTTTGGGAGGGGACAATTACATGACATTTTCTCAAGAGCAATTCCTGAAAAAACACCAAAAGTAGTGCTGTAACACATAGCCTACGCTGTAATATGTTAAATGTATATTGAGGAACCATAATCACTACTACTGGATAATTGATAGGTACAGTAGTTAACTGAAGGCTTGTTCAAATCATTATAATACTACTAATAATAATAGTTATAGCAGTGTTCCTTATCAGTCCAGTATGTATGCAGGTATATGTACTTACAACCAGCCTTTCATCATTTATTTCAACGTGTTACAACGTGAAATCGCCTCTATTCCATTCAAACCGTAGAGGACCAAACTACATCTCCCATAATGCAACGCCAGCACAGGTGGCTCGCTAGCTAGCAACAGCAGCACTTTTAGCACTCTGTAAACTATATTAATAACAACAATAAAACTCTGAAAGTTACATGTTTCAATAGTCTCACACTCCCTTATAACAATATCTACAGCATTAACCTTGGGATGTTTAATCTATTTCATGTTATGGACTTCTACAAAGGAGTAATTTGCAACACATACCCTTCTCTATGTGTTTTCTCGGACTGAGGAGAACTGGAGCTACACCATGGTGTTAGTCGGTGACACGAGCGCCCAGATGAAATCAACCAATAAGAATGCTTGAACATTAAATACACATTTCTTTAGAGGCAGGTGGAAACATAACCAACCTTGTTAACAGACGATAGCAAAAGTTCAATTTTTGACAACTCCACATAAATTGAATAGGTACTAGCTAGCTAGCTTGATAGTTAATGTTTGCGCGCCAGCTGTGCAAATTCAGCAAGTGTGTGTGTGAACGCTTCCAACGTTAACCTCAAGTCAATTAGTTTAATTAGTTAGCTAAACTAATGACCTACAGTGGATCAAACCATTGTGAGGCAAAGGGCGTGGGTCGCAATCTTTTGAAACTTAAAAACGCGCTATTAGTGTCTATAATCAGCTTAAGTGCTTTCATTCATATTATTGAAATTACATAGATATGTTTACAGTGATATATTGGGGGGGGGGGATCATATTTTTCCCAGGATAGGGGGGTCGTGTCCCCCCTGGGATTTCTGCCTATGCACGTGATATCTCCTCACTCACGTGGTTGATTGAAGGACGAACTGATTTGTGTTGATGGCAATTACCATATAAATTCAAAGATGAAGAAGGAGGGATGACTAGAAACGATTCAGTTGACCTGTTTATGTGTGGATTAATTGTCGGAGTAGAGGAATGTGTGTAATTCAGGTAAAAAAATAACGCAATGTTTATATCACAGGACAAATTAGCTAGCAAGTTAACTAGCTAAATTGCCATACAAGTCTAGCTACCATCGCGTTTTTGTCCATTTCGGATCCTGTGTATGCGTTAGATTTTTTGCCGTGTTTTCGTCCACTTGGGGAATGGGAGATAACGGGTCCGGATTTTTTGTTGTTGTTGTTTCCAGTGATGTGTGTCCTCCGAAGTTGGTGTAACTGCTCCAGTGTTTGGGTTAGAGGTTAGGTTTAGGGTTAGGGGGGTTAGGGGTTAGGGTTAAGGGTTAGGTTTCTAGTTTTGAGTCTGTTGATCTAGGGTTACGGGTGTTAGGGTTACGGGGGTTAGGGTTAAGTTTTGAATATAATTGTGTTTTGTTTCAACTGGTTAGGGTTAGGTTTCTAGTTTTGAGTCTTGTTAGGGAAGATTCAGAATTTGTTGGTAACATATGTAAGATGTTTTATATTCATCAAATGTGTGTAAGTTAATTCTCATCAGAATGGTATTTTTGTGTTATTCTGTGGTGAGGGTTGCAGTATCTGTTCTATGTCAAGACTAAGTTGCATGGCCGCTGAGAGGGGAGAGGTCAAAGTGTCATCATGTGTAAACATATCTTTCACTCTCTACCTTTCCCATAGTGGGGAAAGGAAGGTTGCAGTGTCTGGAATCATTCTATGCTCCCTTTTATGTTGTTTCTATCTTAACCTATAGCCTCACCCTCCTCTCCGTGAGTTTGTCCAGGAGTTTGTATTTAGAGTGGGTTGTATCTAAATGACAATTTGATATATGCCTGTTGTAATGGAGGATTGGTTTATGGTTTGGGAAAGGAGACAAAGCTGAACGATGAGTTATGTCTATGCTGTCTGACTATGTGGGTCTTTGCTATTAAAGGAACTCAGAGGATTCACTGGGAGACACTGAATCAATCTGAGAGTCACAGGGTTGTGATAGAGCTCATATAATTAAAGATGGACTTTTATAACTAACTCTGACTTGTGTGTGTGGTTTGCTCCCATGATTTGGTAAATAGAGGAAATTTCCACGACATTTGGCGACGAGGAGGGGATGTGAATCTTCACTCGGTGACCGTTCCTACGATCTAGGTAAATAAATCGTGCACGAGGGATCCCCTAAACTTGGGATCTCAGGGAGAACCACACTTCGGGAAACGGAGCAGATGGACCAACCTTTGATCTAAGAGGAAGCGAGCCGAGTGGATACCACATCTCGAACTGAGTTTTTTTTAAAGAAAAAGGTGAGCGAACCACACACAGATTTGAAGTAGAGTTTTTTAATTATGCCTGTTATACTCTGAGCGTGAATTCCTTTGTAAGGAAGGCACCTTGGCGGCGTAAGCAGGGCCGAGTCAGAGGAGAGTAATCTGGGGGTTTTGTGGACTCAAAAGATACTCTGCGCTGTCCGGTTGCCAGTGACCAAGAGCCCTCCTGACACTGAATTGATCACAGTGGGGATTTGGTGAGGTCTGTCGGGGTGAGGGGCCAGGGGGTCTGTGTGTTCTAGGTGAAACACGGCACTTGGTGAAGCCCTATTGGAAGAAGGACCTCATTCTGTGTGTCTGTGTGATTTGTCTAAGTGACCCTCAGATGTGGTGAATTCCAATTATTTTAAATGTGCTAGCCAGGTATGCCCTAGGTTTACTCTGTGTGAGTCGGACCGTTCTGTGTGAGCGGGGCAGGTTTACTCTGTGTGAGTCGGACCGTTCTGTGTGAGCGGGGTAGGGTTTACTCTGTGTGGGCAAACCTTTTGATGTTCTGTGTGGACGTCAGAAAAGTTCTATGTGAAAAATCTGACCAATCCTGTGTGGATGATCCTGAAAGTTCTGTGTGAGTAACTAAGATTTCTTAAATTTTATATGGATTCTGTGAATTATTTGAAATTATGATAAATGGTATGTGTGTATAAAGTAATGCTGAAAATGATTAGATACAATTTAAACCACCCATTCGTAGACGTACGCAGGTTTTGAGTTGATATCTTAAATGGATAATTTGATAAAGATGAAGTTTTTAAGCACTGTTACAATAATCTACAAAATCTGGGAAATTGAGCTCTAGAAACTGATTAGAGTGTGTCCACTTTTGGTTATCTTACCCTAACGATGTAACTATAGAACGCATATTGGAGTATCTCCGTCTGGGTGAAACATTTCAAATTAAACTGCCCTTAAGGTCTGAACATGTTATACTTTTTCTTCCCAGTATGAGAGAAGTTGCGGGATTTATTGAATAAACTGTTTTCCATAAAGTTAAAGAGAATTCGAGGGATGCTCGATGTAATTTATAATGTTGTACAAAGCCTAAGGTTTTCCATCAAACGAATTATCCTTGCGTGATTAATGTGATGTAGTAAAGTAATTGAAATATGTTGCATAAGTAAACATAATCTACTTTTACTGTTTCCTAGTCATTAGTGTCGATTTTATTCTTTGATTGCTAATATATTCATTTGGAATTTGAGAATCATAGCTGGAGCAATGTTTGTACTATTAAAATTGGGCTATTATTCTTCTGGGAATTACCGATAGTGACGTGTTTTGATTTTACTTTGTAAATCGGGTTTATATCCGGAGAGTTTTTGCTATTGGCAATAGCATTGGTGGTTCAGTGGTAGAATTCTCGCCTGCAACGCGGGAGGCCCGAGTTCCATTCCCAGTCACGGCGCTGGCTGAATTCAGACTTTATGACTGTAAATAATCTATTTGTATGTTTTGCCTGGAAAGTTATGGTCGCTAGTGTTTGTATAAGAGATAAATTGAACGTTTTCAATAGATTGTTTAGGTTAAATTGATAGGCTAATTCAATTTAAAACAATAACGAAGCGAATTCTGATGCAAGACGATGTCTGTTCACTAAATTATCTGCTGGAATAATGTATTGAGAATTGGGTCGTATTTAAATTACTGTATCAATAGAGAAGACAGTTACCTAAGTTAAAGACACTCTGAATGATAGCGGGGAGAGAATGGCGATAGGAAAGTGGTTACCGAAATGTTTTTCATTCTTATAGATTGACTGACGCATGTTATAATTTTGGCGCTGTGTGTGTTATTTTTAAAGAAATATGATACATTTCATAAGTGTGGAGAGCAAAGAGAAGAGGAAGTTATAAAGTTGAGGTTTTAATCTTACGATAGAGGTAAGGGAAAAACGTTGAAATGAGAGGGGTTATATTTTTGCCCAACTGGGGGAAAAAGAAGTAGGAAAGTTGAGTTGAAAGTATGTAAGAGAGTGAGTTGTTATGTTGGCTGCTCATTGTCAGGGAAAGTTGCTGGAGGAAGGTAGATTGTTGTAGAATAACGTACATTTGCGTTATTAGTTTGAATATACAATAACCTTACTCTAATTGTTTTGACCGTTGTTCAGGTCCATTTTTTTTTCTGTATTTCTAGCAGCTGATTCGCTAGGTGGGCATCATAGATTTGTGGCGTTTATATTTACTGTATTAGGCTATGAGAATTGGGAGACTGGATGTCTGAATCATAAAACATCGTAAGGATAGCTTCTGATTGTTATTGATTCTTGGTTTGATTGTTTAAGTAACACCAGTAAATTTGAGCAGGAAAGTTCATGTACTCTAAGGTTATGGTATGTTTCCATTATGTGGAACAATGTCAGGTCATTAAAGGTGATTGCTGGATTGAATAGTACGCCAACCTGTTGACAGAAGGCTGAATGGGTATGAATGTTGAAAAGCAAGATTGGGCCAAAGACTAAACTAGTATGTTAAGTGGGGGAGTATCATAGATTTTAATTATAGTGTTGTTATAGTAGTTATATAGTGTAGTCAAAACAATTTCATATGTTTTGGTAAATTAGCTAGGTTGAATTTGGTATTTGAGTTCCTTTATTATTTGCTTTTTAAAAGAAAGGTTGGAATCAAGTATGATGCCTTGGCACTTAAAATCAGATACCACCAGGAGCGTTTTACATCAGTACTTGTTTTTTGAGGAACATGCAGACTGTGTTTTATTTTATTGAGATGTAAACATGAGTCTCTGAGCAATTTTGTCATCTGAATCATTATAGTAGTGAGTTTTTGTGTAGTTTGTTATTTGCATGAATTTATCACAGTATCATCTGCATACATTGGAACTTCAGACCCTGTACAGACTAAAGGAAGATCATTAATGGATGTGCTGAACAGTATTGACCTTTGTGGATATCAGTGGGGGAAAAAATTAAGTTTATTTTTATTTTAGATGATGAGACAGCACCGACTTTTGAAGGATTTTAGATTTGTTAAAAAAAAATCAGAATTGTTTTTTTACTAAATTTATATCAACAGATTGAAATTATTAGGTTGCTGATTAAGAGTTTTTTTTAAGAGTTGATTTAACTTATCATGCATATACATTGATTTGATTAAAACTTATGATTAATGATTTGAGGTACAGTGGAATTATCATTAGGTTTGGTTTATAGTTCACGTTTGAGTTTCTGAATCAATGTAGTGTAAATGAATACTAAGTGTTTTTGTGTTTTCTTCGGGAAAATTGATATTTCACTGTCTCTCTCTGGAATGTGTCCAGGGAAGAGTGAGTGAAATTGGGGCACTCACCACATTGGGATTGTAATGAGTTTTTATTTTCTGACTTTTCATTACACACGCAAATTCTTTTGATAAAGGAATGTTCTGGGAACATGGAATTATGAAAATGTTTGGAACTAGTTGATTATTGTTTGCAAATTGTTTCATATAGTGCAAAACACTGCTTTGGAGGGTTTTGTATGACCTATGACCTTCTGATGACTTTCCGTTGTGGCTTGATCACCCGCATTGGAAAGCCATTTGGAAAATAAATGTATGGTCATTTGTAATACTGCTTTCAAAATAATTTGTGTAATTGGTAAATATGTTTCTTAATCCATATTTGTAATTTGGACCAGTGTGAAGAGGGCATTGCTTTTAACTAAGCTTTAAGTCTATTTTCCTATGACCATAGGGGTTAAATAATTTTTCTTTGTGGAGTGTTTTTTTTTTTCTTCTTCAGTTTAGTGATTTTAATTTGATTAGGTTAGCTGAAATTTTGTTTTACATTACTCTCATACGGAGAGATGTGTGTAAAACATGGGGGAGGATTCAGTTTTTTGAGGGTTTGAATTGAAGTTATACAACTTAAGTGATATGTGAATGAGTGTATTGTATTGTTGAGTGTATTGTATTGTTGTGTTTGTTTTGTTCTATTCCCGAGGGGTATAGGTCTAATTTCTTGATCCTTGGCTCTACGATGGAGTTGACAGTGAGATGGGGAGTATAAACCAATTTGAAAGAATAGTTTCAATAGAATGTTTTGATATTCTCTGTGAAATATGTTTAGATATGTGTGTTAAGAATAATTGGTAAAAGTAATCATTTATCATGTAGTTAATGAACTGAACTAAACTGTTGTTCTGATCTGTTCTTTCGAGGTTATCATGAAGGGTGACATCAGACGGTATCTTAATGCATGGAAGAGATCATTTGGACCGAATGGTGTGTGTACCTCAAAACCCCCTCTAACTGGCTGAAGAAGAGAGACAAAGGCATTGAAGGAGGCTTTCCAAACCACTTCTACCGAGAGAAAAGAACCAAGCCAGAAATTGGTGTACAGTATCAGATCTAAGCTATCAACTGCTTTTCTTTCATGGTTCTGTCATACTGTGAGGAGTCCATTTGGAGTGATCATGGAGAAAGATCTGTTCTGACATTTTCTTATGATGCTGGTATATTGGTTGACGAATGGACAAGACATGAGTGGTAAAGATGAGACATTGAAATTGGGACATTATCATGGGCCGTCCACTTTGAACTGTAAAGCTATTTGAAGGAAAACGAAGATGCCAGAAGATGCCGTGCCTGAGAGGGGGGGGGGGTTTAATCTAACTGTGCCATTAAAATTGTTTATACTTTTGTGGTATCAGATTGATTGAAGAGGTCTACACCATGTAAATTGTAGTAATTTAGATTAAGAATGCATTGAGATACTGATCTGTATTAAAATCATGATTAAAAAAGTTAATAGTAGAATTATGGGATAATTATACTGTATGTAAATCTGCTAATATTGATGTGTGTTAAATTGAGGTTTTACTTTGAGTGATAAGACAAATTTGAATCACTGAGGAGTGCTAAATATTCTAAATATTGGTTTGATAAATAGTTGGGTTGTTACTTATGATTTGTAATATGAATGATTTCAATGACCTATTCTCTATTCCTAAGTATATTTCTGAGCATGAGTACTTAGAGGGATGTCTGTCCTATATGTTGTGAGGAGGCCTGTGTTTAGACACTGGTTCTTATGTAATTGAAAGAGCATAAATATGTTATGTTTTTATTTTCCTCAAATGGATTATTCTGTGTTATTAAAACATGTGCAAGTTTGTCTTGTAGAATAAGGGTTGTAAACTTAGTTTCAGAAGGGAGAAAGTTTACATATAAGCTAAGGTATTTGACATTGAGGGGATTTGAATTTTAAAATATTGAGTATGTTACTATTCTGATTCTTCAAAAGGAACTGAGTCCCTTGAGAGGGGAATGTTAGGGAAGATTCAGAATTTGTTGGTAACATATGTAAGATGTTTTATATTCATCAAATGTGTGTAAGTTAATTCTCATCAGAATGGTATTTTTGTGTTATTCTGTGGTGAGGGTTGCAGTATCTGTTCTATGTCAAGACTAAGTTGCATGGCCGCTGAGAGGGGAGAGGTCAAAGTGTCATCATGTGTAAACATATCTTTCACTCTCTACCTTTCCCATAGTGGGGAAAGGAAGGTTGCAGTGTCTGGAATCATTCTATGCTCCCTTTTATGTTGTTTCTATCTTAACCTATAGCCTCACCCTCCTCTCCGTGAGTTTGTCCAGGAGTTTGTATTTAGAGTGGGTTGTATCTAAATGACAATTTGATATATGCCTGTTGTAATGGAGGATTGGTTTATGGTTTGGGAAAGGAGACAAAGCTGAACGATGAGTTATGTCTATGCTGTCTGACTATGTGGGTCTTTGCTATTAAAGGAACTCAGTTGCATTGTAAGGGGGCTCTCAGAGGATTCACTGGGAGACACTGAATCAATCTGAGAGTCACAGGGTTGTGATAGAGCTCATATAATTAAAGATGGACTTTTATAACTAACTCTGACTTGTGTGTGTGGTTTGCTCCCATGATTTGGTAAATAGAGGAAATTTCCACGACAGTCTGTTGATCCAGGGTTGGGGTTACGAGGGTTGGGGTTAGGTTTTGAATATAATTGTGTTTCGTTTCAACTGGTTAGTTTTAAGGTGCACAGGCCTATCTCCTGTTTATCCCTCCCGTTTCTGATCTAATATAATAGGTGTAGTACTTAAAAAGGCCCGTAGATGTCCTCCTAGGATCATAAATTAAACTGAGGTAAGTTCCAAGTTCCCTCTTTTTCTGGGTGGCAGTGCAGAAGTCGATGTGGTGAGAGATTCATTCAACCATAGTGTTGTTAAATATGAACATTAAATGGTTTTATTGTTTTGTTAAAGGAAAGGAAAAACCTAAAAGTAGTGCTGTAACACATAGCCTACGCTGTAATATGTTAAATGTATATTGAGGAACCATAATCACTACTACTGGATAATTGATAGGTACAGTAGTGAACTGAAGGGTTGTCCCAACTTGTTCAAATCATTTTAATACTACTACTAATAATAGTTAAAAGCAGTGCTCCTTATGTGTGCAGGTATATGTGCTTTACACCCAGCCTTTCTTGGTATTGCTGGTTGTAGTACATATACCTGCATACATACTGGACAGTAATAATAGTTAAAAGCAGTGCTCCTTATCAGTCCAGTATGTGTGCAGGTATATTACAACCAGCCTTTCTTGGTATTGCTGGTTGTAGTACATATACCTGTATACATACTGGACAGTAGGTGGCAATGGTACTGTACACTGACTGTATATGGATGGCAAACAAACTTACCTGAGACTTTCTTGGTATTGCTGGTTGTAGTACATATACCTGCATACATACTGGACAGTAATAATAGTTAAAAGCAGTGTTCCTTATCAGTCCAGTATGTATGCAGGTATATGTGCTTTTTACAACCAGCCTTTCTTGGTATTGCTGGTTGTAGTACATATACCTGCATACATACTGGAGAGTAGGTGGCAATGGTACTGTACACTGACTGTATATGGGGTGCAACAAACTTACCTGAGACTCCTTGTCTCTGCCAGTCTGTCCCTGCATATCTGTCCCCAGTTCTGCTGTCTGTGTGCCATCTGCCCTAGCAGGGGCTAAAATCTGATATCAACTTAGAAGGGACAATTACATGATATTTTCTCAAGAGCAATTCCTGAAAAAACACCATAAGTAGTGCTGTAACACAGCCTATGCTGTAATATGTTAAATGTATATTGAGGAACCATAATCACTACTACTGGATAATTGATAGGTACAGTAGTTAACTGAAGGGTTGTCCCAACTTGTTCAAATCATTATAATACTACTACTAATAATAGTTAAAGCAGTGTTCCTTATGAGTCCAGTATGTGTGCAGGTATATGTGCTTACACCCAGCCTTTCTTGGTATTGCTGGTTGTAGTACATATACCTGCATACATACTGGACAGTAGGTGGCAATGGTACTGTACACTGACTGTATATGGGGTGCAACAAACTTACCTGAGACTCCCTGTCTCTGCCAGTCTGTCCCTGCATATCTGTCCCCAGTTCTGCTGTCTGTGTGCCATCTGCCCTAGCAGGGGCTAAAATCTGATATCAACTTAGAAGGGACAATTACATGACATTTTCTCAAGAGCAATTCCTGAAAAAACACCAAAAGTAGTGCTGTAATATCTTAAATGTATATTGAGGAACCATAATCACTACTACTGGATAATTGATAGGTACAGTAGTGAACTGAAGGGTTGTCCCAACTTGTTCAAATCATTATAATACTACTACTAATAATAGTTAAAAGCCGTGCTCCTTATCAGTCCAGTATGTGTGCAGGTATATGTGCTTACACCCAGCCTTTCTTGGTATTGCTGGTTGTAGTACATATACCTGCATACATACTGGACAGTAGGTGGCAATGGTACTGTATATGGGGTGCAACAAACTTACCTGAGACTCCCTGTCTCTGCCAGCCCCTGCATATCTGTCCCCAGTTCTGATGTCTGTGTGCCATCTGCCCTAGCAGGGGCTAAAATCTGTTATCAACTTTGGGAGGGGACAATTACATGACATTTTCTCAAGAGCAATTCCTGAAAAAACACCAAAAGTAGTGCTGTAACACATAGCCTACGCTGTAATATGTTAAATGTATATTGAGGAAGCATAATCACTACTACTGGATAATTGATAGGTACAGTAGTTAACTGAAGGGTTGTCCCAACTTGTTCAAATCATTATAATACTACTACTAATAATAGTTAAAGCAGTGTTCCTTATGAGTCCAGTATGTGTGCAGGTATATGTGCTTACACCCAGCCTTTCTTGGTATTGCTGGTTGTAGTACATATACCTGCATACATACTGGACAGTAGGTGGCAATGGTACTGTACACTGACTGTATATGGGGTGCAACAAACTTACCTGAGACTCCCTGTCTCTGCCAGTCTGTCCCTGCATATCTGTCCCCAGTTCTGCTGTCTGTGTGCCATCTGCCCTAGCAGGGGCTAAAATCTGTTATCAACTTAGAAGGGACAATTACATGACATTTTCTCAAGAGCAATTCCTGAAAAAACACCATAAGTAGTGCTGTAACACAGCCTACGCTGTAATATGTTAAATGTATATTGAGGAAGCATAATCACTACTACTGGATAATTGATAGGTACAGTAGTTAACTGAAGGGTTGTCCCAACTTGTTCAAATCATTATAATACTACTACTAATAATAGTTAAAGCAGTGTTCCTTATGAGTCCAGTATGTGTGCAGGTATATGTGCTTACACCCAGCCTTTCTTGGTATTGCTGGTTGTAGTACATATACCTGCATACATACTGGACAGTAGGTGGCAATGGTACTGTACACTGACTGTATATGGGGTGCAACAAACTTACCTGAGACTCCCTGTCTCTGCCAGTCTGTCCCTGCATATCTGTCCCCAGTTCTGCTGTCTGTGTGCCATCTGCCCTAGCAGGGGCTAAAATCTGTTATCAACTTTGGAGGGGACAATTACATGACATTTTCTCAAGAGCAATTCCTGAAAAAACACCGAAAGTAGTGCTGTAACACATAGCCTACGCTGTAATATGTTAAATGTATATTGAGGAACCATAATCACTACTACTGGATAATTGATAGGTACAGTAGTGAACTGAAGGGTTGTCCCAACTTGTTCAAATCATTATAATACTACTACTAATAATAGTTAAAAGCAGTGTTCCTTATCAGTCCAGTATGTATGCAGGTATATGTGCTTACACCCAGCCTTTCTTGGTATTGCTGGTTGTAGTACATATACCTGCATACATACTGGACAGTAGGTGGCAATGGTACTGTATATGGGGTGCAACAAACTTACCTGAGACTCCCTGTCTCTGCCAGTCTGTCCCTGCATATCTGTGTCCCCAGTTCTGCTGTCTGTGTAGGGGCTAGCAGGGGCTAAAATCTGATATCAACTTAGAAGGGACAATTACATGATATTTTCTCAAGAGCAATTCCTGAAAAAACACCATAAGTAGTGCTGTAACACAGCCTACGCTGTAATATGTTAAATGTATATTGAGGAACCATAATCACTACTACTGGATAATTGATAGGTACAGTAGTTAACTGAAGGGTTGTCCCAACTTGTTCAAATCATTATAATACTACTACTAATAATAGTTAAAGCAGTGTTCCTTATGAGTCCAGTATGTGTGCAGGTATATGTGCTTACACCCAGCCTTTCTTGGTATTGCTGGTTGTAGTACATATACCTGCATACATACTGGACAGTAGGTGGCAATGGTACTGTACACTGACTGTATATGGGGTGCAACAAACTTAACTGAGACTCCCTGTCTCTGCCAGTCTGTCCCTGCATATCTGTCCCCAGTTCTGCTGTCTGTGTGCCATCTGCCCTAGCAGGGGCTAAAATCTGATATCAACTTAGAAGGGACAATTACATGACATTTTCTCAAGAGCAATTCCTGAAAAAACACCAAAAGTAGTGCTGTAACACATAGCCTACGCTGTAATATGTTAAATGTATATTGAGGAACCATAATCACTACTACTGGATAATTGATAGGTACAGTAGTGAACTGAAGGGTTGTCCCAACTTGTTCAAATCATTATAATACTACTACTAATAATAGTTAAAAGCAGTGCTCCTTATCAGTCCAGTATGTGTGCAGGTATATGTGCTTACACCCAGCCTTTCTTGGTATTGCTGGTTGTAGTACATATACCTGCATACATACTGGACAGTAGGTGGCAATGGTACTGTATATGGGGTGCAACAAACTTACCTGAGACTCCCTGTCTCTGCCAGCCCCTGCATATCTGTCCCCAGTTCTGATGTCTGTGTGCCATCTGCCCTAGCAGGGGCTAAAATCTGTTATCAACTTTGGGAGGGGACAATTACATGACATTTTCTCAAGAGCAATTCCTGAAAAAACACCAAAAGTAGTGCTGTAACACATAGCCTACGCTGTAATATGTTAAATGTATATTGAGGAACCATAATCACTACTACTGGATAATTGATAGGTACAGTAGTTAACTGAAGGGTTGTTCAAATCATTATAATACTACTACTAATAATAGTTATAGCAGTGTTCCTTATCAGTCCAGTATGTATGCAGGTATATGTACTTACAACCAGCCTTTCATCATTTATTTCAACGTGTTACAACGTGAAATCGCCTCTATTCCATTCAAACCGTAGAGGACCAAACTACATCTCCCATAATGCAACGCCAGCACAGGTGGCCAGCAAAGATAATCGTCTACATCCAGAAAGGCTTGCTAGCTAGCAACAGCAGCACTTTTAGCACTCTGTAAACTATATTAATAACAACAATAAAACTCTGAAAGTTACATGTTTCAATAGTCTCACACTCCCTTATAACAATATCTACAGCATTAACCTTGGGATGTTTAATCTATTTCATGTTATGGACTTCTACAAAGGAGTAATTTGCAACACATACCCTTCTCTATGTGTTTTCTCGGACTGAGGAGAACTGGAGCTACACCATGGTGTTAGTCGGTGACACGAGCGCCCAGATGAAATCAACCAATAAGAATGCTTGAATGATGAGATCCAACCAATAAGAATGCTTGAACATTAAATACACATTTCTTTCGAGGCAGGTGGAAACATAACCAACCTTGTTAACAGACGATAGCAAAAGTTCAATTTTTGACAACTCCACATAAATTGAATAGGTACTAGCTAGCTAGCTTGATAGTTAATGTTTGCGCGCCAGCTCTGCAAATTCAGCAAGTGTGTGTGTGAACGCATCCAACGTTAACCTCAAGTCAATTAGTTTAATTAGTTAGCTAAACTAATGACCTACAGTGGATCAAACCATTGAGGCAAAGGGCGGGGGTCGCAGTCTTTTGAAACTTAAAAACGCGCTATTAGTGTCTATAATCAGCTTAAGTGCTTTCATTGCGTTCATTCATATTATTGAAATTACATAGATATGTTTACAGTGATATATTGGGGGGGGGGGGGGGGGGGGGGGGGAATCATATTTTTCCCAGGATAGGGGGATCGTGTCCCCCCTGGGATTTCTGCCTATGCACGTGATATCTCCTCACTCACGTGGTTGATTGAAGGACGAACTGAGTTGTGTTGATGGCAAAGATGAAGAAGGAGGGATGACTAGAAACGATTCAGTTGACCTGTTTATGTGTGGAGTAATTGTCGGAGTAGAGGAATTTGTGTAATTCAGGTAAAAAAATAACGCAATGTTTATATCACAGGACAAATTAGCTAGCAAGTTAACTAGCTAAATTGCCATACAAGTCTAGCTACCATCGCGTTTTTGTCCATTTGGGATCCTGTGTATGCGGTAGATTTTTTGCCGTGTTTTCGTCCACTTGGGGAATGGGAGATACGGGTCCAGATTTTTTGTTGTTGTTGTTTCCAGTGATGTGTGTCCTCCGAAGTTGGTGTAACTGCTCCAGTGTTTGGGTTAGGGGTTAGGTTTAGGGTTAGGGGTTAGGGTTAAGGGTTAGGTTTCTAGTTTTGAGTCTGTTGATCTAGGGTGTTAGGGTTACGGGGGTTAGGGTTTGAATATAATTGTGTTTTGTTTCAACTGGTTAGGGTTAGGTTTCTAGTTTTGAGTCTGTTGATCCAGGGTTAGGGTTACGAGGGTTGGGGTTAGGGTTAGGTTTTGAATATAATTGTGTTTCGTTTCAACTGGTTAGTTGTAAGGTGCACAGGCCTATCTCCTGTTTATCCCTCCTGTTTCTGATCTAATATAATAGGTGTAGTACTTAAAAAGGCCCGTAGATGTCCTCCTAGGATCATAAATTAAACTTGAGGTAAGTTCCAAGTTCCCTCTTTTTCTGGGTGGCAGTGCAGAAGTCGATGTGGTGAGAGATTCATTCAACCATAGTGTTGTTAAATATGAACATTAAATGGTTTTATTGTTTTGTTAAAGGAAAGGAAAAACCTAAAAGTAGTGCTGTAACACATAGCCTACGCTGTAATATGTTAAATGTATATTGAGGAACCATAATCACTACTACTGGATAATTGATAGGTACAGTAGTGAACTGAAGGGTTGTCCCAACTTGGTCAAATCATTATAATACTACTACTAATAATAGTTAAAGCAGTGTTCCTTATCAGTCCAGTATGTGTGCAGGTATATGTGCTACAACCAGCCTTTCTTGGTATTGCTGGTTGTAGTACATATACCGGCATACATACTGGACAGTAGGTGGCAATGGTACTGTACACTGACTGTATATGGGGTGCAACAAACTTACCTGAGACTCCCTGTCTCTGCCAGTCTGTCCCTGCATATCTGTCCCCAGTTCTGCTGTCTGTGTGCCATCTGCCCTAGCAGGGGCTAAAATCTGTTATCAACTTTGGAGGGGACAATTACATGACATTTTCTCAAGAGCAATTCCTGAAAAAACACCGAAAGTAGTGCTGTAACACATAGCCTACGCTGTAATATGTTAAATGTATATTGAGGAACCATAATCACTACTACTGGATAATTGATAGGTACAGTAGTGAACTGAAGGGTTGTCCCAACTTGTTCAAATCATTATAATACTACTACTAATAATAGTTAAAAGCAGTGTTCCTTATCAGTCCAGTATGTATGCAGGTATATGTGCTTACACCCAGCCTTTCTTGGTATTGCTGGTTGTAGTACATATACCTGCATACATACTGGACAGTAGGTGGCAATGGTACTGTATATGGGGTGCAACAAACTTACCTGAGACTCCCTGTCTCTGCCAGTCTGTCCCTGCATATCTGTCCCCAGTTCTGCTGTCTGTGTGCCATCTGCCCTAGCAGGGGCTAAAATCTGATATCAACTTTGGAGGGGACAATTACATGACATTTTCTCAAGAGCAATTCCTGAAAAAACACCAAAAGTAGTGCTGTAACACACAGCCTACGCTGTAATATGTTAAATGTATATTGAGGAACCATAATCACTACTACTGGATAATTGATAGGTACAGTAGTGAACTGAAGGGTTGTCCCAACTTGTTCAAATCATTATAATACTACTACTAATAATAGTTATAGCAGTGCTCCTTATCAGTCCAGTATGTGTGCAGGTATATGTGCTTACACCCAGCCTTTCTTGGTATTGCTGGTTGTAGTACATATACCTGCATACATACTGGACAGTAGGTTGCAACGGTACTGTATATGGGGTGCAACAAACTTACCTGAGACTCCCTGTCTCTGCCAGTCTGTCCCTGCATATCTGTCCCCAGTTCTGCTGTCTGTGTGCCATCTGCCCTAGCAGGGGCTAAAATCTGATATCAACTTAGAAGGGACAATTACATGACATTTTCTCAAGAGCAATTCCTGAAAAAACACCATAAGTAGTGCTGTAACACAGCCTACGCTGTAATATGTTAAATGTATATTGAGGAACCATAATCACTACTACTGGATAATTGATAGGTACAGTAGTTAACTGAAGGGTTGTCCCAACTTGTTCAAATCATTATAATACTACTACTAATAATAGTTAAAGCAGTGTTCCTTATGAGTCCAGTATGTGTGCAGGTATATGTGCTTTTTACAACCAGCCTTTCTTGGTATTGCTGGTTGTAAGTACATATACCTGCATACATACTGGACAGTAGGTGGCAATGGTACTGTACACTGACTGTATATGGGGTGCAACAAACTTACCTGAGACTCCCAGCCTCTGCCAGTCTGTCCCTGCATATCTGTCCACAGTTCTGCTGTCTGTGTGCCATCTGCCCTAGCAGGGGCTAAAATCTGATATCAACTTAGAAGGGACAATTACATGACATTTTCTCAAGAGCAATTCCTGAAAAAAACACCAAAAGTAGTGCTGTAACACATAGCCTACGCTGTAATATGTTAAATGTATATTGAGGAACCATAATCACTACTACTGGATAATTGATAGGTACAGTAGTGAACTGAAGGGTTGTCAAAACTTGTTCAAATCATTATAATACTACTACTAAAAGCAGTGCTCCTTATCAGTCCAGTATGTATGCAGGTATATGTGCTTTACAACCAGCCTTTCTTGGTATTGCTGGTTGTAGTACATATACCTGCATACATACTGGACAGTAATAATAGTTAAAAGCAGTGTTCCTTATCAGTCCAGTATGTATGCAGGTATATGTGCTTACAACCAGCCTTTCTTGGTATTGCTGGTTGTAGTACATATACCTACATACATACTGGACAGTAGGTGGCAATGGTACTGTACACTGACTGTATATGGGGTGCAACAAACTTACCTGAGACTCCCTGTCCCTGCATATCTGTCCCCAGTTCTGCTGTCTGTGTGCCATCTGCCCTAGCAGGGGCTAAAATCTGTTATCAACTTTGGAGGGGACAATTACATGACATTTTCTCAAGAGCAATTCCTGAAAAAACACCAAAAGTAGTGCTGTAACACATAGCCTACGCTGTAATATGTTAAATGTATATTGAGGAACCATAATCACTACTACTGGATAATTGATAGGTACAGTAGTTAACTGAAGGGTTGTCCCAACTTGTTCAAATCATTATAATACTACTACTAATAATAGTTAAAGCAGTGTTCCTTATCAGTCCAGTATGTGTGCAGGTATATGTGCTACATACAACCAGCCTTTCTTGGTATTGCTGGTTGTAGTACATATACCTGCATACATACTGGACAGTAGGTGGCAATGGTACTGTACACTGACTGTATATGGGGTGCAACAAACTTACCTGAGACTCCCTGTCTCTGCCAGTCTGTCCCTGCATATCTGTGTGCCATCTGC